>NC_056611.1:425917-436798 GCF_018340385.1 Cyprinus carpio
CTCTTTTTCATATTCCCGCCGTGTCCTGCACACCGTGTTGACGCTGCCGTCCCGCTGCCCTCCTGCCTTTTCTCGCGCGGCTGTACCCCCAGGTCCGGCGTTTGTCCCCTCTCCTCTGTCTCGGCCCCCCGGCCCCGCGGGCGCTGCCCGCGCCCCGTGCCCCTCTCCCCGTCCCTTGTCTTTTCTTCGTGCCTGCTCAGACGATTATCTTTAACTTTAGCTCACCTCACCGGTCCCCTGGGTGCGCGCCCGCAGCCCCCCCCTTGAGAGAAGGATAGATGGAATACAATGGGACAGAATTGAGTACTTTACAATGGCTTTGGAAGCAACATGCACCAAGGGTTCACTATTTTACAATAAGCAAAACTTTCACCAGTATTCTGCCACAAAAAAGAAAACTTGAAGGATTTCAAACAAAAATTTTGTTCATTGTGTAAAATAAGTTAACAAATTACCCTAGTAAAATTTGATTGCAACAGTAAAGTATGCTGACAGTGAGAAATTAAAACAAAAAATTAGTATTGTGTAAAACAAGTGATATATATTTTTTGTGTAGTACCTTTATTATGGCAGTCTTGGAGTAAGTTATTTGTTTTTATTTTCATAATTGTTAATGCAGATATTTAGAGTCATTTTATACATTAAGTTAAAATATATTTAAATGGTGAGGAGTATGATATTATAGGGTGGGATTTGGAACACAGGCGTTTCTCTAACCTTTAATAACATTTTGGTTGAATTAGACTAAGTGTTTTTGTCTTATTGAATCGTTCTTCAATGGCACAGTAAAAATGTTTTCTTGTGAACTTCACAGAAGGCCCAGGGGTATTCCAGAAAGCAAGGCTAACTTGCTTTCACTATACACTCAGTGATTAACCCAAACCTTGCTTAATTGAGGTATGCTGGTTGCAAAAACGATTTTAAACTTTTTTTTTTTTTTTTTTTTTTTTTTAATCAAGGCCAACCATTTGTCTCGCATATTTTCACTGTTTACTATTTTGTAATTAAAATAGAAATGTCAGGATTAAGGATATGCAAAACAAATAAATAACCGATTGGTGTCCAGAAACATTGATTTTATTGATTGACAAAGAATGGTGTAATGCTTAGCAGTCAAATCTACAATAGTATACTATTAGGCTCGTTATTCTTTACGGATGAAAGCACAAATTTGCACGTACACCAGCGTCTCAAATCGGGTCGTGTGGGCATCATGCAAGAGGTTCATTCGTGAAGTACTGTATAGTAATGTTTGTCCAATTTAAAATTCGGTGATTGGTATATCAAGAGAAGCAACATGTTTGGTGTACATTACAGTTTGTGGATTTCACCGGAACAAGTTTTGAACGTGCTCAAGTGGCGGCTGTCATTGCTAAGTCAAACCATGACGGCGCTATCGATGACAAACCTGGAAATTTTCAAGAAGAAGAATACTCTGCATGATTCAAGAAACAACAGTAAACTTTATTTTGACAAACAAATGGTATGAATGCGCGTACTAGTGAACAGGTAGATATTTGACTTTATTGATACAGTTTATTATGTTCCTCTATCCACCGCGTAATTTTCAAAAAGTTGGGGGGACCAAATCGAACCCTCCAAGAAAGCAAATCCAAATATCCACACGAGTGCAAATGTGATATTGATTTAATAACAAGTAATGTCGCTCCTCTTTAAGAGTTTTCGTTTCTTTTTATCATCATTGTATTTTTTCTATTACCTTTTTTTTTTAATTTAAAATATTATTTCTGTAAATGTATTTATGAAGATAATAGGGCCAAGAAGTCAATTTAGGGGCAAATATTATCCTTTAATGGAAAGAGTTTGCAGTGGAAAGGTATGGCTGCAGAAGGATGGTTAATAGCCTCAGGGGCTACTCCAGTCTAACATGGGTCTATGGGAACCAACTGGCTGTCTATAACTAGTTTCCAAATCTGTTTTGTGCATGGTTTATTGTGTAACAAAAATATCATAATGAGCAGGGGAGCAAATTGATACATATGCGTGAGATCTTCTTAAAACTTATAAACTAAACCGATATGCAACGGGAACTCTTTTTTTGAAAGTCCTGTCTTACTATTGGAGGCCTGGCTCATTCGATTTTCAGATTAGGGAGATAATATACACTCTTACAACAGTCTAAAATATGGTACCAATATATACACTGCAACATAAACATTTTTCATAAACTTATAAACAAGCAATCTCTTGGCATAACTGTGGGATAGTTCATTGATTTGTGCCACTGCTCTAAAGCTGTTCCGATTTGCCTGTAAATGGTGCTACAGCTCCACCTTTTGACAATGAAACACAGCGCGCTCATCCCTAAATAACTGGCGCCAAATCACAGCACCCTCAACTCGTTCTTCGAGATGGCGGATGACAGAGTACATCGTGTGTGGATTGTTGGCAGTTCAATTATTCGAAGGCTGTATGCTCACATCTGTGAGCAGGGGCTCGACAGGAGGCCTTGGCCTTCGCTGCAGAATTAGTTTGTGGAGGGCAGAGGAGGCAGACTCTGGTCTAAGCAGTTGCTTCCAGTGCTGTCGGTCCTCTCAGGGCCAAAGCTCCCAGCTCCCGACATCTCTTGATTATTCCACCTCGTGGAACAGCTTTGTGTCGGGAGGGCCGCAACCGCCCTTGATTTTCCTTCGGGAAATGAAGACGGACCTGGCTGAAGTCGTCAAGGATGCTCCCCTAGAACCAGGCTTCTTTTTTTTCGTTCATTCTGCCCTGCCCGACTGTATTGGCGAGGGCAGACTGCTACAGTCTGCATAACGGCAATCGAACAGTAAGCTGCCTGTGCCTCAACAGTGCGCGATTGGCAGGCTTCTTGGCAGAGAGACAGCCGCGCTGCGTTCGTCATTCCAACATCAACCTGTCCGCATCTGTGCAGGGGACTGAGTCCAACCGCAGCCCAGAGTGAGAATGAGGCGTATGGCTGAGAAACCTAAGAGAAGCGCAGGCAGGTAGAACTCCGAAAGATTGAAGCCGTTTCAAATGTCCTTTTTAAGGGCAACAACGGCTCTCTTTTAAGAGCCACCCATTCAATTCAAATTAAGGGCATTTTCGCGGCAACTCCCCCTCACAGTTACCAATGGGGTTGTTTTTTAACATTATTGGACAACATTTATATCACAAACAATGATGTAAGCAATCGTTTTATATGACTTTTAATATATAAAGTTCCATGTAGTAGTATAGGCTCGCGCGATTCTGCAACCATCCATAGAATTTTTTAATTGAAATAAAGCATTGGGGGGTACGCAATTGTGTTTGGCAGGTTGGGTAACGAGGGTCAGAGTTTGAAAACCACCCTTGTATAGCATTTTTTTCTTAACACTAATTACAATAATTGTTCATTAGTGGACATGAGTTACTAGCATTAGTTAACATGCCCTAAGAATGAACTGCACTTCTACAGAAGTTATTAATATTTTTTCATGGTGAAGTTCAACATTTACGAATACATGATGTAAAAACCGTGGTGACATGTAATGTGCAACTGTGAACTACATGACCAGCAAGGAACACGGGTACGTTTGCATTAACCGAACCTGTAACAAAGTGCTACTAAGACATTAATGTATTGCGCATTGGTAGTAATGTTAGTTAAACAACAGAATTGAACTAATGATCATTATTGTGGAGTGCATGGTTGTGTTGCGCGCCAGTAGCTCGGTGATTCAGGCTTTCCGTTCAGGGAGCACTGATGGGGTCTGTCAAGGCGTTCAGAGAAATGATTATAATGGGAATGTCCGGTCGTGGCTCTGTCAAGTGTCGGACTCTTTGCTAGGCGTTTGACGGCGGACACCACAGTGACCCCGCAAGATCCCGCCTAGGCAAGCTAAAAATCCTAGCATGTCCTACCCCCATAGCAACCAGTAGGTGAGAGCAAGCTACGCGACCATATTGGCAAATATAAAGGAGCCAGTGTCCGCAGCACTCATAACATTCTACAGACATGGGGGTTGTGTCGATTGAAAACGGTGCAGACACACCCTAGCAACCGAGGGCCCCGAGTTTTGCCACTGGCAAGCACCACTCACAGTTGTTTTCTTCAGGAAATGTACATGCTAGTTCTAGTCTTAAGTGTGACGTGACCCGAAGGCAAAGCAGCACGCTGGGATTAGCAAAAAACAAAAAAAAAATAACACAAAAACAGTAGTTATTATTATCGTATGAGTAGTGTAGCTTACAAAAGGCAAAGCAACACTAGTTACTCAGAGGCTCCAGACTGAAAGTAGGTGGCAAGTTCTGGGGCTGTCCGAAGGCAACCGCTAGCACTGGTACTAAGCACCATACGGATTGGGTCGTTAGTTGCTCTTGACTCCGTACAAAGTTTTGGCGGCGAACTAGCCCCACTGTTTTGGGTCACAAGACCCAGAAAAAGATGGCGCAAATCGGGCGCCTATGACCGAAGGTGTGCCTATGACTGTATATAAGCGATCGGACCGGAGGCTCCGATGTTCGCACAGCACCGGGCGAAATGATCGCCCGAAAAATTCGCATAGAGACTGCAAGTGCGGAGAGGAACTTTGACGGACACCGTATCTCGGAGAGAGGAGAATTTTGCAGAAACATGTGAATCACCACATTTGGAGAGGCTATCAGGCTGTGCGAGAACATACCCCGCAGTGGGGTATAAGTTGTACCCCTGGGGCGCAAGAGCCCCCCAAAGTTGCCCCATAGACATACTATGGTGAGGATCGCCCATGAAACAAGCGTTTTTTTTCCTACTATGGTACTTTACCTAGGAGTTTTTGCATTGAACATAACTCTTGATCACAGTGTCATAGAGACATGGGTGAGGGCTGATTTTACTCAGCCAACCAATGCAGTCTATCAGGCTCATTGTGAACCAGTCAAGCCACGCCCTAGCCAACCATTTAGGGCCTCTTAGTAACAATCTCCATAGACTTCCATTGAAAAGATCAAATTAATATCTTTGGATAGGAGTGTCATAGAAACATGAGGGTGGGCTCGTTTGACTCGGAGCAACAAACGACCAATTAGGAATCACCTTCAAGACTTCATAGCCACGCCCTAGCAACCATTTAGAGCTCCCTAGCAACCCAAAGCATAGAGGGAAATCTTCAAATCTGAATGTCATAAAGCCATAAGGGTTGGTTTTATAGATCATTCATACTGGTCAAGTAGCCTTTGGAGTATCATCACTGGCAGCTGTCAGCCACTCCCTAGCAACCAAACAGAGTCCCCTAGCAACCGTTTTTTGAAGATCTATATCTCTGCATCAGAACATCGTACAGACATGGGGGGTTGGTTTAACATTGGCAATCATTCCGTTGGAGTATCATCACTGGCAGCTGCCCAGTCCACTCCCTAGAGCAACCGAACAGAGTACCCTAGCAACCCGTTTTGCAAAACCTATATCTTCTGCAACATCAAAATTGTAGAGACATGGGGTTGGCTTTACTATGTCAAGCAACCCTTTGGAGTATCAGCATTGGCAGCTGCCAGGCCACTCCCTAGCAACCAAACAGAGTACCCTAGCAAGCCGTTTTGCAAGACCTTTATCTTTGCATCAGAACATCGTAGAGACAAGGAGGTTGGCTTTTTTGGCTCATGGTAACAAACCGGACATCCAACATGCTACACATGCTAGCATAGAACAGCTACATGCTAATAGTGATTAGCTAAGTGTTAATCAGGCTTAAAACATGTGATCAACTTTATAGAAACTCCATAGAAACTATCTGTGACAACTACCCACCACCTTGTAACACCTTAGCAATCACCCCCGTTACCATAGCAACCACCTAGCAACCGGTCAGAACACCTTAGCAACCGCCTAGCAACACCATAGTGACCACCCCAAGTACCTTAGCAACTGCCTAGCAACCGCCTAGCAACCACACAGGTTACCATAGCAACTTCCTAGCAACCACCCAAAACACCCTAGCAACCGCCTAGCAACACCTTAGCGACCACCCCAAATACCTTAGCAACTGCCTATACCTTAGCAACCACCCCAAATACCTTAGCAAGCACACCACCCAAAAACACCCTCAGCAAAAACCGCCTAACAACTACTTAGCAACCTCCCAAGTACCTTAGCAACTGCCTAGCATAACCGCCTAGCAACCACCCAGAACACCCTAGCAAACCACCCGCTTAGCACCACGCCCCAAGTACCAATCAGCAACCTCCTAGCAACCACGCAGAACACCCTAGCAACCGCCTAGCACACCTTAGCAACCACCCCAAGTGACCTAGCAACCATCCTTGGTACCCTAGCAACCGCCCTAGCAGCCACCTCAAGTAACCTAGCAACAACATAGTAACACCCACAATCACCACATGGGTACCCTATGCAACGGACCCTAGCACCCATCTGGGGACCCTCAACACCACCCCAGTAACCTACAACAACATAGCAAACTCTAGTAGCAAACTATCCCGATTACCCTAGGGCAACACACTGGGTACCCTAGCAACGGCCCTAGCATCCACCCTAGCAACCACATTGCAACACCCTAGCAACCACCCTGATTACCCTAGCAACCACCCCCCTGGTTTACCCTATTGCATGGCCCTAGTGACCACCCCAGTACACTAGCAACCGCATAGCAACCAGCCCAAATAACCTAGCAACCACATAGCAACACCATAGCAACCATCCTGGGACCCTAGTAACCACCCAGAGTACCCTAGCAACTGCATAGCAACCACCCCAGGTACCTTAGGAACCATATAGCAACAACCTAGCAACCATCCTGGGACCCAAGCAATCACCCTGGGTACCCTAGAAAACAGCCCTAGCACAACCATCCTGGCCACCACATAACACACCCTAGCAACCATCCCAATTACCTTAGTAATCATTCTGGGTACCCCTATGCAACCACCCCAAGTACCTTAAGCAACTGCCTACAACCGCCTAGCAACCACCCAGAACACCCTAGCAACCGCTTAGCAACCACCCCAAGTACCTTAGCAACCGCCTAGCAACCACCCAGAACACCCTAGCAACCGCTTAGCAACACCTTAGCAACCACCCCAAGTGAACTAGCAACCATCCTTGGTACCCTAGCAACCGCCCTAGCAGCCACCTCAAGTAACCTAGCAACAACATAGTAACACCCTATCAACCACAGTGGGTACCCTAGCAACGGCCCTAGCAACCATCTTGGGGACCCTAACAACCACCCCAAGTAACCTACAACAACATAGCAAAACTCTAGCAAACATCCCGATTACCCTAGCAACCACACTGGGTACCCTAGCAACGGCCCTAGCATCCGCCTTGGATACCCTAGCAACCACATTGCAACACCCTAGCAACCACCCTGATTACCCTAGCAACCACCCTGGGTACCCTAGCAATGGCCCTAGTGACCACCCCAAGTACACTAGCAACCGCATAGCAACCAGCCCAAATAACCTAGCAACCACATAGCAACACCATAGCAACCATCCTGGGACCCTAGTAACCACCCAGAGTACCCTAGCGAACTGGCATAGCACAACTGCATAGCAACCACCCCAGGTACCTTAGGAACCATATAGCAACAACCTAGCAACCATCCTGGGACCCAAGCAATCACCCTGGGTACCCTAGAAACAGCCCTAGCAACCATCCTGGCCACCACATAACAACACCCTAGCAACCATCCCAAGTACCTTAGTAATCATTCTGGGTACCCTAGCAACCACCCCAAGTACCCTCTAGAAACAGCCCTAGCAACCATCCTGGCCAACTAAAAACACCATTGTAACCATCTATAATGCCCTTGTAACTGCCTAGCCACCCACCAGAACACATCACAACCACCTAATCAGCACCATAGTAAACCACCTAGCAACCACTGAGAACCCTTAGCAACTGCCTAACAATCACACAGAGTACCCTAGTAACAACATGGTAACCGTTCAGCAACTACCCAGATTACACTAGAAACTAACAACACACTATCAAAAAGCTACCAATCACCCATAAAAACTGCATCAAAACACTTAGCAGCAACTATACAACATATTCTACAGCATCACTGAGCAGCATGTGTGGCAGTGGGGAGAAGCATGTGAGATGATAAAAGAAGAGAAGATTTTTTATTAGCAGCGTTATGGACCAGTACATGAATGAAATTTGTTTACTGATTATGAGGAGGACAGGGTGTTGTTTTTTTTTTGGAAGGGAAATTAATTGTCCTTTTTGGTGATGTGTATATATTATATTTTATGTGTGTATCATTGCATTACATTGTAATATATGGAGTCAATATAATGTTGCATATATACGCAAAAAAAATAAAGTTTTGCAAACGAAAATTAAAGTATTGAGGAAAATAAATTTGCTTTTTGCATCGCAAGTTCAAACTAGACTGACATGCAAAAAAAAAAGCAGCGTTGCAAATAAATTAATAGATATGACCATGGAAAATATGTATTGCAAAAAAAAATATGTATTATTCGCAGTTTTTCATTTAATGTTTTTGCAATTCTTTATTTTTGTTTGCAAAACTTCGTTTTTTTCCTCACAATACTTTAATTTCTTTTGAAATTCTTTATTTTTGTTTTCAAAAAGAAAATTTATTTTCCTCAATACTTTAATTTTTGTTTGCAAAACTTTATTTTGTTTTGCAAAACTTTATTTGTTTTGCGTATGTATGCGGCATTATATTGACTCCATAGTATTACATATGTATATCATTATATTACATCAAGGTATATCCATCCAACATATTTTAAAGTTCCTTGGGTTTTTTGTCTCCATTACGGTGGGAATTTAATATTTTAAATAACATTTAAAGAATCTAATATTTCTGAGTTTGTAAATGATTATTTCTGGTTGTAATGATTTTTGTTCCTTAAAAGTATAAAATTCTATCTATCTATCTATCTATCTATCTATCTCTCTCTATAATTATATATATATATATATGTTAATCACATAAATTCATTACATAATGTTTCTTTCTCTTTATTTTAATGGCTATAAAAATTTGAAAGTATTGATTTTAAAGTACTCATTATTGAAGAATGCTATTATACGATTTGTTAATCTGGACAGCTGTAATAGTAAAAAAAAAAAAAAAAAAATTGTAGTAAAAGTATTTTTGAGAGTTGTTTCCACGATATAATACGCATTTCGAATGTAAAGATTTCAGCCATCACAACAACATGGCGTTTACTCTGAGTTTCACAGCAGACACGCCCCTTCAAACAGAGCGTACAAATCAGGATATAAAACTGCCTTTTATTTCTAAATTTTAAATGTAAAAATCATACTAACAATATAAGTACACCTCAGGAAACATTAAAAAAAGCATTTAAAAAAGAAAATAATTCACATCATGGGACCTTTAATAATAAGGCTAGGTGCACACGTTCAAAAAAAAAAAAAAAATCCATTGTCTCTATGGGCTCTCTCTTCCAAATATGGATAGAAGAGTAACGCTGCATGACTATTGGCTGCGCAGCTGAAGTTCACGTGCTTGATTGGCTGAGTAATACTTTGATAGAGCGAGACCAACGGCAGATGTTCCAGAAATCTCCCTGAGGTAAGTAGTGGTGGTTTACTTTTCTAACGTCTGCCTTTAATAACGAATTTTAAGAAATGAAATATGTTGCCCAGTGGTGTATACTATTGTTGCTTGAAGTTTGTGAATACTTAGCTAATTCTGAATGTTTTAGTCGCAATATTGCATGAACCAGAGTGGCTATTTTTTAAGGGATTTTTAGCAGAGGATAGTCCATGCGTTGACGTTCGGCCGGTGGAGATCGTGATATCTTGTTCCTGCTTTAGTGTGCTTTTTTAGGGCAGTATTGGGAACAGTATTTCCTATTTCAACCGTCCTATTTAAAAATACATTTGTTTGAGTTGACTGTGAGGCATTAGAAATCTGTGAGGGCCTGATTAATGCTGCGTGTTGGGCGTGGTTAATGCCGTATTTTCTGCTGTTTCCATAAACGTCTATATAAGTGGTTTTTCACTGATCACCCGAGGAAAAAATAGACAGAGCTCCTGAACTACACACAGACCAAGCCCGTGTCTGACACGCTAGTGATGGCGAATCGGCTCAGATCCACACACAGAGTCTGTTGTGAGGTAACGTACATATTAACTGACTTATCCGTTTCGCATCTGTAGTGGGTGCGGGCGGCTTCCCGCTTTGAGCGTAAATGAGCGCGAAATATGTTTGTTTTTTTTTGGCCGCTGATTTCCTGCTTGAATGTGCTTTTAGGACAGTAATTCATAGTATTAACCATCTATTTAAGAATTACTTTTGTTTGAGATGACTGTGAGGCAGTAGAAATCTGTGAGGCCTGATCACATGCTGCGTGTTGGGCGTGATTAATTCACGTATTGTCTGCTGTTCCATAAACGTCCTATATATGGGGTTATTCCACTGATTCATCGACGAGTTGAAAATAACAGAGCTCTGAAACTACACACAGACCGCCGCGTCTGACTAACGCTAGTGTTGGCGTCATCCGGTCAGATCCACACACGGAGTCCGGCGTGAGGTAATGCTAGATCATCAAAAAAATAACGAGAGCTTAATATCCGTTTTCGGTCCGGCGGCTCGCGGGCACGCGGCGGCTTTCCCCCTCGTTGATCTTAATGAGCGCGAAGATCTTGTTTTTTTTTTTGCCCACAGAAAATGTTGTTGAGTTACAGTTTAGATGCGGTGTCAGCTACACTTTTTATGTTCTTTTTCATAATTTTTAGATCGAATATAATTAGACTACTTTGAATGGTAATTTGTTAATGTTTTAAGTCAGCACCTGTTTGAAGACGAACTTTAAGTTGAATCGTAACGCTTTGTGCTAATCAAGGCTATTTATCCATTCATTTTGAGTAATGAATGCGTCAGGGAGGAGAGAGGGTGTTTAAAGCTATTTGATCTGTTCATG
>NC_056611.1:437798-551519 GCF_018340385.1 Cyprinus carpio
AAAAAAAAAGAAAAAAAATACAAATTTACAATAGCTGTACTTTGAAAACTGATGCATTTTTCTTAAATGTGTTTTTAGAGGTTAAGAACTACATGGTAATTTTGTCACTGTCATTTATGCCATGTTTTAATTACAAGTCAGATAAAACAAACTGAGACTTACTTGATCATGTTCCATCACAACATAGCATGCACTGACAGATCACTGAAGTATTCCAGCCTATTTCTTACATCTATACAGTTCAGGTACTCAAGGAAGGATAAAGAATTTCTCCATCTGCAGTAAGGGCTTTCAAGAGTATAGCAATAGCCAACAAAAAACATACCTGAACCAGCTAATCAAGTCATCAATCAGTAAAAAACTTTGTGTAGACTAAACTCTGCAAAGCCTCCAGCCACTTTCCACCACCATCACTTTCCACACATGGGACATCACGAGCAAATACCATAATACAAGAAAAATTATAACCATAATTGTATTGTATACAAGAATAATACCTTAATGGCAAGCAAATTGCAATGAAGCGATCTTATGCGAGATAAACAACCATGTCACTTTGAATAGAACTAAATCCAAAACGTTTCCAAACAAGCACTGAGGAGATGTACCATGAGTCAAACAGAAATTCTTCATGTAAGGAATCAGTGCATCAGTGCATTATTTGTATATAATATATACAATGAATATTCACACAAATACAAACAGTACAAATAAAAAGTATTTGGTTAAATTATTTAAAAAAAGTTTAAATGCCAGTTGCACTTTATAATAAGTTTGACACAAAGAAACTTAATGACAGAATCACAACCTCTCATGTATCAATGGATATAAATTTAAATGCTGATGCTTAAACTTTTATGTATTTGTTCTGAGTTTCCCCTCCTTATTATTTGATTTGATTTTGACATCCAATGTAAACAATTTATCACATAGAGCCCATCCTGATAGAAGGTTATTGAAATCATTTAGATTCTTAAAATTGCTTAAAAGATATAAATATTGGAAAAAAAGTAATAAGAATAAAAGTAAGTGTATCCAAACGTTTGACTAATATAGTAAACAATTTAACAATGTATTTGTAGGCCTTATTGCTAAATAAGGGATGGGAGATTTAAAGGAATCATGTGATTACTTTGTCTCTGTCCCCCTTCTGGTATGTTTGGGTTGTACAACAGACCAGCAGGTTATCTGGGTTATTTAGAGGCCTTGACACCAGGTTTGTGGTGGGCCTTTTTTAATTACAGAATTTTTAGCTGAGTCTATTCTGAGAATTTAATAATTAAAATACAACTAAAAAATGCTGATAAATGCTTAACAATGCTTACCAGAAGCGTTTTATCGGAAATGAGTCCATACATCCATATTCTTGGTAAATAATCCATTGTTTTGTTTTGAACTAAACCCGACAAACATGGTGGACAGCAGTCACGAGCACAGGTACGAGATCTCTACGCCGCCGAAAAGAACAGAATGAAACACCTGAGAGCGAAATGAAGCGCTCAAAATACATTAAGCAAGTGTGGACTATATAAGAATGACCTTCTGTGTTGCATATAGATTTGCTGTTGTTATAATATTAGAGAATGTTCTGTTCTATAAATCACTTTTATTATTTATTATTTTAAATTTTATCGCAGATCATTTGTTTTGACAAATTCAGACATTAAACGGAGTTAACATTATAAGATGCTGTAAAATCTTAAGTCAAGTTTAAAAACAGTTTTATGTTAATTATGTCACGGCACGGAATACCGAATCCACACGGTGATAGAACAAGTGCAGGTAAGTCGTTTATTAGGGATAATCCAAAAGGTACACAGTCCCAGGCGGGGTCAAAACAAACAAATCCAAACAACATAAATATACAACAACACAAGTCAAGGCAAAGTCAAGGCAAGAGTAACGGACATGAGACTACTCGCATTTAACAAGGACTCCGTGACAACAGACAAAACAACCCAGGGATATAAGACAGGTGTTACAACTACTAACGAGGGAACTGGCTGATGTTCATGATTAATGACCAGGGACAAGCCGGAGTTGCAATGAGCAGTGATAAACAGACGCAGACTATGGGAAATGCAGTTCTAAAGTGGGTGACAATAAGGGGAAGTGTACCTCTAGTGACACCCCAGGGATCACAAAACCATACACCGTGTAACACTACCCCCCTCTAGAGGAGCAGCTTCTAGATGCTCCTCAAACAAACGCAACAAAACAAAGAACCAGGCGGGAGGTGGCTGGTGGAGGAGAACAGGGGGAGGGATGGCGGTCCAGGCCGTGTAGGGTCACTGGGACCGGCAAGCGATTGCTCCCCTGGCAGCCCAGGGCTCGGTCAGATCAGGGGGCCATGGTGGACCCGAAAGGTCAGGGGACCACGAGGGCCCAGCAGTTCAGGTGGCCACGGTGGACCCGCAAGTTCAGGGTACCACGATGTGATCGGATTCGGTGCCACGTTGGATCAGTCCATTCTCGTTTGTGCAGACTGCCAGGGAGGAATTCGCCATTTGATTTGGCCCCGAACGGAACCTGCCAATCGGGGGAGCCCTTAGGAGGCGATGCTGTGGCTATGGCCAGGTCACGCATTGTAACGGCATCGGGAACGTCCTCAGACAAGGTCACCCGCCTGGAACGCTTGGGACAACGTTATCTGCCTCCGGAACCATCTCGGGCCCCGCATCGGCCTCCGGAACGCACGGGCACCGCCTCGGAATGGCCTCAGGAACGGCATGGACAAGGACAACCGCCTCGGGAACGACCTCGTCATCGGGCACCGCCTCGGAACTGTCTCAGGAACGCCTCAGGAACTGCATTGGACAAGGACAAAACCGCCTCGGGAACGCCTTCGGGCACGACCTCGTGCTCCGCCTCTTTAACGTCCTCGGCTCGACCTCGACAAGTACAACCAGCCCATCGGACGTCCTCGGTCATCGGTCCCCCGCCTCTTTAACTTCCTCAAAGCTGGCCTCGGGCACCGCCTCGGGAACGCCCTGTGCGGAACGTCCTTTACACAAACACCCGCCTCGGGAACGACCTCTGCATCGGGCCACTGTCTCGGCATCGGGCCCCGTCTCGGCATCGCCCTCGCTCGGCCTCAGGGCATTGCACGGGAACTTCCTCTACCACCACCTCGCTCTTGCACCGCCTGGTCATTGCATCGGCACCGTCCGAAACTGCTCGCATCGTTCACCGGCCTCTGGCACCGCCTCGTCATAGTGCACCGCCTCTGCATCGGGCACCGGCCTCGGCAACCGCCTCGCGCATCACGGCACCCGCCTCGCCATCTGGAAAACATTGCATCGGGAACCATGCCTCGGCACCGCATCAGGCACCGCCTCGGCACGGACATTGCATCGGGAACCACCTCGGCCACCGCTTCATCACCGCCTCCGCATCGGGGCACCGCCTCCGCATCGGGCACCGCCTCCGGATCGGACATTGCATGCGGGACCACCTCGGCCACCGCATCAGCACTGCCTCCGAATCGGGCACCGTCCTCTGCATCGGGCCCGGGGGGCCTCGGCATCGGACATTGCATCTGAACCGCCTCGGCCACCGCATCAGCCCGCTCTCGGGCACCGCCTCGGCATCGGGCACCGCCGCGGCATTGGACATTGCATCGGAACCGCCTCGCCACCGCATCAGGCAACCGCCTCGGCATCGTGGCCCGCCTCGTCATCGGCATGCATTGCTCGGAACCACCTTGGCCACCGCATCAGGCACCGCCTCCGCATCGGGCACGCTGCATCGGCCCCACCCCCCCCCCCAAAATAAAAAAAACCCGCCTCGACCTCCGGAACGGCATCGGGCCCGCCTCGACCTCCTGAACTGCATCGGGCACCGCCGCGACCTCTCGGAACGGCATCCGGCACAGTGCCTCGGCATCGGGCACCGCCTCGGCCTCCCCAAACCACCTAGATCCCGCCTCGGGAACCTCGGGCACATCCACCTGGACTACACAGCGCCTGCTCGGAACGTCCTCCTGGACGGCAGCGGCCCGCTCGGGAACGTCCCTCCTGGACGGCAAGCGGCCCTCTCGGACGTCTCCTGGACGGCAGCGGCCCCTCGGGAACGTCGCCGGTCTTTGAGGAACGGCAGACGATCCGGTCTCTCTCCCTCTCCCGCCCGCTAATTATGGCGATTGGTCGGTGGCTCCTTGACGAAGACTTATGCGTTGAGTCCGCCATCTTGTTCTGTGGCGCAGGGCTGGCGGCCATCTTGTGCTGTGGCGCAGGGCTGGCGGCGCATCTTGTGCTGTGGCGCCGGGTGTCGGCCATCTTGTGCTTGTGGGCGCAGGGCTGGCGGCCATCTTGTGCTGTGGCGGGGCTGGTCATCTTGCAGGTGTCGCATTGCCATCTTTTGTCGTGGGGTGTGGCCAGGCAGTCTTGACCATTCTTGGAACCTCCAGGGTCTGTGACAGCCTGGAGAAATAGCTCCAAAAATGAGTCAGCGGCCATCTTGGGCGTAGGCTCTGAACTGATGGCCATCTGGTACTGAGGTGTGTAGGCCGGGCCTCCATCCTGCTCGTGGTGCGGGGTTGGTGGGCCATGCCACCGCAGCGGCGCTGGGTTGGCGGCCATCTTGTGCTTCGGTGTGGAGGTGGCGGCCATCTTGTGTGGGTACTGGGCTGCTGAACCAGTTGGTGCTGTGGCGGATGGGCTGGCGGCCATGCACCGCAGCGGGCGCTGGGTTGGCGTCCATGTCTGAATCTTTGGCGCATGATCTAACAGCCATCATGGGCAGTGACGCCACCATGGCGGGCGTGTGCTTCCTCTCACCTCTCCGCTCGCCATGTGAGGACGGTGGCTCTGACCCATTCCCCAGGAGCCCCGGGTCAAAGGGGCCAATGGTTGAGAGCGATGCTGACTATCTCCTCTCTCGCCACGCCCTCCTCGGCGACCTCCCCTGGTCACCCCGAAAAATCACCAGGCGAGTGTCCCTCAAAACCGCCTCTCTCTCTCGCTCGGGTGGTTGGGGATGAGATATACGGGCAGACATAACCGTCGGTTCGCGGTTGACGGAGTCCTCTGTCACGGCGACGGATCCAATGACACACGGTGGATAGAAACCAAGTGCAGGTAAGTCGTTTATTTAGGGATTAATCCAAAAGGGTACAAAACAGTCCAGGGCAGGGGTCAAAACCAAAACATAAATTCCCCCCAAACAACTAAATAAGAACCCCCAGGGCAAGGCAAGGCAAGGCAAGGCAAGGCAAGGCAAGGCAAGGCAAGGCAAGGCAAGGCAAGGGCAAGGCAAGGCAAAGGCAAGGAAAGGCAAGGCAAGGCACGGCAAGGCAAGGCAAGGCAAGGAGTGAGACGGCCATGAGATACCTACTGCACATTAAACAAGACTCCGTGACACCAGACAGAAAAAACAAACCAGGTATATATAGACAGGTGAGTTACAATACTAACGAGGAACTGGCTTGAGTTTTCGCAATGATTAATGACCAGGGACAGCGGAGTGCAATGGAGCATTTTGTGGTGATTGTGATGAAACAGACAGGACTATGGGAAATGCAGTTCTAAAGTGGGGTGACATTTTTTTTTTTTTTGATAAGGGGAATTTTTTTTGTTTTTTATGAGACCTCTAGTGGACACCCAGGGATACACAAACGCAGACACCGTGACAAATTATGCTTATATTAATGTATGTACCATCTATGACTGGACCGACTGGGCGGGCCACACTCCGGCCCACATATACACTCTTGTTTCGACTCCGATGCCGAGTCTGAGCCAGAGGCGCCGCAGGGCAGCCGAGCTCGGGCGGATTACGACATACTATCTGGGCTTTTTTCATGTGTGCACTTTTGCTCACCACATATTAAATTATTCTTTACAAACTCCCAGGTGTGGAGATGCATCCTCTGTGTTAATTCAACGTCTTGTTAGACTGAGATATGACAAGTGCAAAAAGGTTAATTTACGCAAAAGTAATTTTTAAAGTAATTTAAAATGCATTTTTCTTAAGAGGTCTGAAAGGCTGAGAATGAAATTTCTTGTTGCAAATATTGCGACAACAATAAATGATTTATCTGCCTTAGCATTGAGTGAATGAAAATCAAACACACCCTACTTTTCTATAAATGGACAAAAAAATTAGTTTTGATCAATTTTAGGAACAAGTTTCTTGATTGAAAACACTTGTGATTGAAAGGGTGTTTTTGCATCAAGGCGGTAACTTCTTTGTTTGTCACAACCACTCACCTAATAATGAGCCACTTAGAGACACAGAGACATGTAGGGAGAAAGAAACAACAAAATAATGTTTGATAAACAAAAATGTCACTCAGTGCGCCCATCATGAAGGAGGCCTGCCTCTTCGGGGACAAGAACAACAAGTAGTAACAAATTAGGACTCTAGGGGGAAGGGGAAAGAAATGGGAATAAAAACAAAAACACAAAGACACTTTGTATGGCAACTGTTTGCATGTTATTTACTGTTCATCAGCAGTGTGCAATAATTTCATTGTGAATGTCACCTAGCAATTAAACAGAAAGGTCCAGAGAGAACACCACATACATCTCAATAATAATCAAACGAGAGAAGAGAAAAAAAACTGACACAAGCGAGGCTGGGGCCTGTAATAATGCTTTTTAAAGCAAAATGTATCATTAATCGCCTGCTTTTGACAGGTAATCCATGACCAATGACCACCTGATGCAAATTTGCACATGCAAGAAAAATCTTGCTTGCTTTGCTTACTGTCACCTAAGCAGATAGAAGTGAATTATTATAGGTTATTAATTCATATGCCCCTAGAGATGGTGGCAATTTTATTAACAGATAAAATCAATTTTGGTGGTATAATTGGCCATAGAGACTTCCAAACTAATAATCCCAGTGGAGAGGGATTATAAATAAGTGTTAACACTGCTGAATCTCACTGTCCATGTGGCCTGCTTTATTTTCTTAAACCAATCCCTATAATAATACAGATTGTCTTTACGTTATCACATATTCTACATAAGAAGTGGATACACATTTGTTTTCCCTTCATCCTAGTTGTTTTCAAGTTTTTTTAACTTGAAAGCTTCACTCTAAGCATGTTCCTTAAATATAAACCTAATGTAAAAACACATGCAGCAAAGCATTTGAAAAAGACAAACAAAAAATCAAAATATAAGTGAGAGAGGTCATGTGATTGAAAAATCTGTAGACATTTTAAATGATGTTCTGTATACTTAAAAAAGTGTAAATACTAGGACAAGCCCTCCATAAAACTAAACAAGGCCCTGTAAATTAAATAACACACATTATACAGAAACTTCATACTCAATTTATTGCATTTAATAGATTATACTTTCAATAAATATTGCAATGGTTTTGTGTTAAGCTGTTTTATGCGTATTTGGATATTTGGATATTTGTTTGCATTTGCATAGTTTTTGACCAAGCCATCACCACCACTTGTGCGTGTTGTTTTGAGCAGTTTGAAAACAATGTTTTCAGATAATAATTTTTCGGAGTGATTAGCACAAGGGGTTATGGGTGATTGAAGGAATGAAGAAGGATACACCCCATGATTGTTCATTTCAAAACAGGCAGAAATGAAGGACACGAAACAAAGAGTGCTTCTCAAACAGAAGGCTGCATCATAGAGAGGATGCATCCTAGTCCAGGCCTTCTTCGGTGCTAAAAGTCCTGCAGGGTTTGTTCAGGGTTAAATGCTAGTCGTATATTGTTTTAGCCCCATGCGGTCTTGGCTCAGAAATACTATTTAAATTATACTGCTTTAAGGAATTCTGCTTATATTAAAAATCTATATATTTTAATGATTTTCTAGTTAATGCACTATATTATATTATATATATATATATTATATTATATAAGCTTATATGTGATTCTCCCAGTGGTGTTACATCAGCTTTATGCAATTCATTTACCAACAAAACAACAGAAGACCCAGGTGGCGCCAAGAGAGGTCAACGTGCTGCAAATGAAAAAAAAACCCCCACATTGCAATAGAAAAAAAAACCCCGGAAAATAAGAAACAACCCTCATCGATTTGACAACACACGTGCTGCAAATAACTCACCAACACAAACAGAAACAGAAACGTGTGCTGCAAATGTTATTGTTAGCCTAAGAGAAATAAGCAGACAAAATACACCATTAAGCTGTAAGCTGGCTACTTTTACAACTTCCCTTAAAAGATGACAACCAAGCCTTTCCTGTTAAAATATAAATAAATAAATGTGTTAAATAAATAAATGAATAAATAATGCTTTTTAACCATGGTATTTGTACAACTTTGATAATATACAAAGTACATCAATCAAATACAAATACAAAACAAAAAAAAAAAAAAATCCCAAAAAAAACTGGTCCCTTTTACCATAAATAAAAAAACAATGGTTTTTACTTTTCATTTTCATTTGTTGGGGTTCTCCCACTGTGGTTCTGTGCTACTTGCAACATGTTTTCCTTGTTTTGGTTGTGTTTTGTGAGTATTTGCAGCTTTGTTTCTGTTTTTTGCAGTTTCCATATTTAGGTGTGCGTGTGAATATTTTCAGCACATGCTAGTTGTCAGACTGATGATGATGTTTTCGGAATTTGCTGGTGCCTCTTTTTTCTAATTGCATGTGTTTTGTCTTTACGTTGCAGCGCGTTGCGCTCTCTCTCCCACCATAGAATACCTACTGGTATGCCTTCATCTCCAAAATCTTCTTGCATTACAAAAGAAACTGGACAAGCTCAGTGCCGATATATTTTGCTGATATAATTGTAAATTGTAATGTGTGCAAACCTTTGAGGCCCGGTGAATTGAAGTAGACGCAAAAGGTATACACACCTGATTTTGCTTATATCAAGGCACAAGGAAGATTGATCATAACTGGCGCTCTATGTTCCTAACGTAGATGTTTTTTTTTTGTATTTGTCTAGCGTCATTAGTATCAATTTTCCGCACACTTATTTGCAATCTATGTCCATTTATTATGATGTATACGTCTGTGTTCCACCCCACCATCCACCCCCCCAACCCCCTCATTTTACTGTTTAAAGACAAAAGATGTTAAAAGAAACCTTACTGAAAAAAGATAACTATTTGCTTTTATTGAAGAGTAGTGTGGAGACCGTTTTTTAATGCCAATCTCTTGATTTACATAATCCAACAAATATGAATGACGTATCCAGTGTATGTGCATAAATTTATACCGCAGAAGTCATAATTAGAAATAAAAAAAACCAACAACAACAACAATAGTATTTTTTTTTTGGGATGTCATGCCGCATACGGAACCTACAGCAACTGTGCCTGAAGGGTTCTCTCATCGGTTGTATCACAAAATCCATCTGTAATCATAGGAATCAGATATCTATTTTGGTTATATATATTTTGACAATGATTTACTCTTCCTTTACTTACACCTATACACACACACAGATATTGTAGTATATAATATATATATATATATATATATTTATATATATAATATATCATCTATCTATAAGATATATATATATATTCAGTAAAAAACACTGTTTCTGTGTGTGAACTTGTCGGCCCCTGTCGGCTTTTTAGCGCGGCCGTTCTAGGCACTGAACCACTGCTCGATGCTCCCTGGAGCTCCCAGTTCCGTGTCCGATGTCCTATCAACGTAAATTTACAAAAATAAAGTGTGTGCTTGTCATTCTGTTAATTAACGAGCGGATGTTTTTAAAGGTTTTGTGTGTCTGTAGTTACCACAAGCAATAGTGTTTTAAAAACATATAGTCCGGTTATCGTCTCGCTAGCACATTAAAATGTTTTTAAAAATTGTTCTTTGCAGACGGGTTTGGGTCTGCCAGTCTTCCGTGACACTACCACTATCAGAAATGTCTGCAAGCGGACGTACCCTCTATATGTTCGTGAAACAGTTCCGTTGCATACCCGTAGAATTATGATACTGGTAAAATTAGGTGCTCTTTGCCGGAACTATGTCATGTACGTTTTTTGTTAGTACACCCACCCTCCCAGAAGCTTTCGAGTTCGTAGCCGTTCCCTTTCACTCCCTAATAACGTTTCACTATCGTAACTCTGTGTCAGTCGAAGCACGCATTATGGGCAGAGAAACCCCCTTTTTGTCTCCTGAACCGCTGAAGCCAAGTGGCGCAACGTCAATCACGCGCCGTTGAAACTGCCACAGCCATTGGATCGTGGCAGTGCGCTATTAAAACTAGAACCCTACTCGAATGGCTTGGCCAAGCGGTCACGGTGCTGCAACGAACCTATGGCAGCGAAGCCCGCCAAAGCCCGCCAATATGGGACGAGCATCGTGGGGGGAATCTGGCTATATATTGGCCCGCTTCGCCACAGGGAATTCACGAGTCAGATTTATTTCCCTCCTTCAGCGACGACGTCACACTGTCGCTCTGTCCGATCCTCCGGCTGAAACTGCTTCGCCGTTTTGACACGCATGCCTCGCACTGGAACGCGACGTTGCCGGTCCCCACAGCGCAGATTCATCGCTTCCCTGCGGCCATCCGCTTGTGATGATATATTTAAAAGAGTTGCAAATTTTCTCTAAATTTTGAGCCTTTTTCTACGGCGCGTTGTTTTTCAGAAATGCCGTCTCGTCATTGCAGCGAGAAGGTCGTGGCAGAGCCCCTCTGCACGCTGATGACGGGGCACACGCCGAGTGCGTCGCGTGCTTGTGGGAAACCCCACGCCTGACACAGGCACTCGCGGGGGAATTTCACATGCATTGGCTCTCATTGCTGGAGAACCTTGAATCTCGCCTTCTCTCTGCGTCCTCGCGAATTTCGCTTTTCTTTTTTTCAGAGAGCGATCTGCGCTCCTCGCGCGCCACCTGCCCCTTTTTCTTCCTCCCAGCGAGTCCGGCCGAGGAAGAAAAGGTATGGGCAGAGGATTAAAGCAGCAGGATGAAATGGCGAGCCGATCGACGCCGAGGCTGAGCCCCGTCACGTGCCTTCGTTTTCCTCCGCCCAGTTAGGGACCGTACTGTGCACTCACCCAGTCCGCAGACTCTTTGTACAGCCAGACCAGTGTCCCTCTCTGCTGCCGGTTCGCGAGTGAGGCTTGTTTTTGTTTTGGAGGGACTGAGGAAGGAACTGCTAGAGGACAGCATGTCTCTAGCCCGGCTTCAGATGCTGAAGGAGCTGTCCGGGCTCGGCCGGAACCCCCGCCTCCCCTCGATGTCATCTGGACCCAAACCGCTCGAAACTCGGGATGGGACGCCGAGCTTATCCGCGTTCTCTCTCCTCCAGGGCAGTTGGACGAGCGGGTCTGGATTGGTCTCCTCCAGACGGAACCAGCCCGTAGCCCGTCTGGATGAAGTTTTCTTTTCTGCCGGGGCGTCCAGCAAGCCCCTCGTCAGCGAACTGCTCCTTCTTCCCGGAGGTCCATGACGAGCTCACTAAATCGTGGCGCGCCCCCCTACCAGCGCGCCTGCGTACTTCATCTCATATCATCCGCCCTCACGCTCACCTCAATTGACGGCGCTGAGGAAAGAGGATACGAACGGGCTGCCCGCCGCTGGACCGAGCTCTGTGGTGCCGTGCATCTCTGCCCCGCCAGCAGCTATTGGATGGAAGCCAAGCCAAGGCCACCATCCGTCCGTCCTGAAACCCTGCCGTAGCCGACGTCGCGGCGCTCGCGGGGGGCGTGCCCTACTCATCGCAGCAGGCAAGCAGCCGCGGCGCTCTCCACACTCTATGGCGGTGCTTCAAGTCTTCCAGGTGCCAAACTTCTCGCTCCTCGCCACCGCCCGACGATTCTAGTCTGGCCCAGATGTTCGCCACACTCAGGGAGCCTGAGAAGTGCCAACAGACTTGGCGCTCTGCGTGCTACCAAGAGCACCGCCCAGGGCCATTGGGCGCATTCGATGGCTAACCTGGTCGTCTTGGAGCGCCACTTTATGGCTATACACCTCAACCTTACGGGATCAAGGATGCTGACAGAGCCCAGTTTCCTACATGACGCACCGATCTCCCTCGGCCCCAGCGGCGCCTCTTTGGCCCCGTGCGATAGAGGGGATTCGCCGAGCGTTTTTCACAGAAGCGCGCAGAGGCGCAGTCGTCCCCAGGCAATGCGACAGGCGTCCTTCATCTGCTTGTCCTGTCCCCCCGACCTCTGCGCCGCTTCATAATTCTGCGCCAGTCATCGCCCCAGAGCCAGTGCCCGATTCGATTCGTCAGCCTCCTAATTCAATTTGAAAAGCGCCAGCCTACCGCTACCACCAGCAGCCCAGCCGGTTAGAAACCCGAGCCCCCAAAAACAGGTGAAATTCCCGTTTCGGCCCGTTCTCTCCCTCGCGGCCCACCAGAAACGGTATCAGTATCCCAAGCGCATGGGACCCCGGCCCCAAGAAGTGTGCTGGAGACCTTGGCGACTCGTGGCGCCAAGCCGTCATCCTGATCGACAGGAAAAGAAATAGAGGAGGGGGCCCTAAGTCTCCGCCAAAGCATGCGCTCGAACCACACCCCCAAGACGCAAGGTTCACTGCCCCGTGTGTTGTTCTTGCCGTCTGAACGAAGCATCTCACACCAGATGGTCGACGAAGTTGGTTCCGTCTGCTTGCAAACAATGGGCCCTTGTTATTATCCCCGCACCCAGACAGCAAAGCGCTGTTGTTAGTGGCAAAAAATAAAAACCCACACACATCCTCCTCTCTCTTCCTCCTCACAAAACAGCCAGTCTCGTCTCCGATTTCATTGTTCTTCCCTCCTCACATAGTTCCAGGCGAGTGCTATGTTCCCCCATGGCGGTCAATCACTCGGGTTAATATACAAACCTCTGTCCATCCGAGGGCCTCCACAATGGCAAGCCATTTCGCCGGGGTTATCAGATTGGGCATGGGAGTAATAAAACACGTGCTTATCATTCCCTTCAGCTTTCGCACGACGGGCCACCACGCTTGACGGCACGCTATAGGGGGGCGGTCAACACTGTCAGTCACAACGAGACAAACGCTCACGTTCCTTCACGCTTCAGTGGCCGAATGTGAAAAATCTGCTGGTGAAGGGAGCTATAGACAACGTTCCGTGTACATTGAAGGCAAAAAAAAAAAAAGGGAGGCACCGCGACTCAAACTCAGGTTTTACAAGGGCAGCCACGCACGTCTACGCAGCACTTTACAGGCGATCTTACGTCTGGTTCCCAAGAAGGATGGGGGGCCTGCGCCGCAGCGCCCTCGCATCCTCGATTTAAGATCTGAAACATCTGAACCCGTGCCCTCATGAGACGGCGCTTCAGAATGATCACAATTGAAACAAATCCTCCTCTCGCAAATACGCGGCAGGGGCAGGAATACGCGCAGGGATCTGTTCTTTTTCGCTGGGATCTGAAAGACGCTTACTTTCACATCCAGCCACCATAGTAGCCCCCCGTCAAGCACAGGCCGTTCCTTTGAGATTTGGCCTTCGAGGGCGGGGTTGTTACCAATGGTACAAGGGTCCTCCCCTTTGGGCTGTCTCTGGCGCGCCCGCACGTTCACAAAGTGGGCAGGTGGGGGGATGCGCCGGCTTCTCTCCCCTCTCAGGCAGAAAGGGCCATCCGCAGGGTCTCCATATTACCCGGACGAAGAATGGCTGTTCTACCTCGACGAGGGGGAGAACTTTAGCTAGCTCAGTCCAGAGGGTGAGGCATTGGGTTACAGAACTGTGGCTCCTCACCATCTGGAATGCCTGGGGCTCAGGGTGAACTTTGTCAAGAGCTCACTGGTGGTCCCCCAGCCGGCGGATATCGTTTTCTGGGAACAGTGTTTGGACTCAGTGACAATGAGGCAACAAATGGTGAAGGAGCGCGCTGCGGCTCTACAGCGACATGTTGCGGCCGTTCTTTTCTGAAAATAGGTGCTTCTCTTCCTCGACCCCTAAAGACATTCCAGAAGCTGCTGGGGACCCCTAAACGGGCGCATCCCCGGTGCTTTGGAGCTCGGGCCTGCTTCGTATGCGCCCCCTCCAAATATTGGCTGAAACCACGTGGGTTCCACCTCATGCTGGCGTCACCACGGACGCTTGAATATCAAGGGTGAGTCAGGACTGTATTTCGGCCCCCTGACCCCTTGGAGGGACATGCAATGGATGGAACGGGGTGCTTCCACTTGGTATGGTTTGCAGAAGGAAAGTGATCTACACAGACGCGTCCAACAAGGGTTTGCGGGGCGCGCCTGTGCGAATGGGAAACCCGCTTTCGGCCAATTGGTCGAAAGAGGAGAGCAGGCTTCACATCAACTGCCTCGAGATGAGAAGGGGGCATGAGATTGCAGTTCAACGAGCCTGCCAGAGCGTCCTGTCAGACCTAAAGAGCCACCACGTGCTGGTCAGATCGGACAGCATGACGGTGGTCCTCTTATATAAATCACCAAGGGTGGGCTGTCGTCGACGGCGTCTCTTCAGACTGACGTCGCGACTGCCTGCTGGAATGGACCCAAAGCAATTTGGGGGTCCCCTGAAAGCAGTGCATCTTCCGGGCAAGCTGAACAAGGCGCGGCGGATATGCTGTCAAGAAGCGCGGAGTCTCCCTCTCTCAGAAGAGTGTGAGGACTCCACCCGCAGAACGCGGTTCAGAAGATATGGGAAGGGTCTTTGGCAGAGCGGAAAATAGACCTCTTTGCCTCAAAAAGACAAACTCTCATTGCCCAATATATTTTTCCAAGATCATCAAGGACGCGTTGTCCCAGGACTGGCCCAACCGTCTTCTTTCTTTGCTGTTGTTCCTCCGGTCCTCTGATTCCCCAAGTAATCAGGCGGGGTCAGGGACCAGAGATGCAGGGTTCTGCTTGTAGCCCCATTCTGGGGAAGAATCAGACACTGGATATGCCGACCTGTCGCAGATGCTGACTGCAGCCCCATTGGGCCCGTTCCCCCTGAGGGAACGGGACCTACCCTTTCTCAATTGCGGACGGGACGATTTGGCATCCACACACCAGAGAAGTGGTCTCTGCACATTTGGTCGCTCGACGGGAGCCCGCGGGACTCCCTGAGCGTGTGCTAGACACAATTTCAACAGGCTAGAGCTCCGTCTACACGACGCCTCTATGCCTCCAAATGGTCTGTGTTCTCCCACATGGTGTTCAGACCATGGTGAGAGCCGACCTCTTGTGACGTATCAGTGATACTGTCAATTTTTTTGCAAGAGAGCTCTTGGAGAAGGGACGATCCCCCTCCACGCTCAAGGTCTATGTAGCAACAACTATAGCAGGCGGCATCACACGCCCTTATAGCAGGCCAGCGGTGGGCAGAAACGACTTAGTCGTCCCGATTTTATGAAGAGGTGCCAGACGGCTTCATCCGCGCTTGCCCTCCCACACCGTCCCCTTCTTGGGACCTGCCCACGGTGCTGAGAGGCCCTGAAGGGGGCCCCCTTTGAAAACCGCTACAGTCCATAGGCCTTAAAGCCCTGTCGCTAAAGACCGCTCTGCTATTGGCAACTAGCGTCTGTTTAAGCGTGTGGGTGATTTGCAAGCACTTTCGATAAGCCCTAATTGCCTAGAATTCGGGCCTAACGACTCGAGGGTCGTCCTGAAACCGAACGACGAGGCATGGCTATGTGCCAAAAGGTGCCTCTCTCCACACCTTTTTAGAGCACAAGTGGTGGTCACCCTCTCTGAGCGTTACAAAACACAGAGGAGGGATCCAGGGCTGAATCTACTTGCCCAGTGAGGGCTCTAAAAGTCTACATAGAGCGTTCTGCATCACCAATAAGACGATCAGAACAGCTCGGGGTTCATATGCTTTGGAAAAACCGCACCCAGAGGGTTACTCGGTCTCTAAGCAAAGGACTTTCAAGGTGGATTGTGGATGCAGGGATGCAATCCAGATAGCCTACTCTTCTTTGGGCCTGCAAAGCCCAATTGGAGTAAGAGCCCATTCGACGAGAGCAGTGTCTTCGTCTTGGGCATGGTCTCTAATGGTGTACTATCGCAGAAAATTTGTGAGGCGGCTGGCTGGAGCTACGGCCGTCCACCAGTTGCTAGATTTTACAATCTAGACGTCCCAGCGCTTCATGCTAGGGTACTTTCTGTGTGTGAAGGTCAACCTTCTTGTTCCTCATTTGCATGCTCTTGGCCATTCTTGCCCCAAGGCTCAAACTCTACTCGTATGCACTCGGTCCCTTGGCTAAACTGAGATGCGATACGAACACGGGATGATCAGGCTAGGCCAGACGTAAACCTCATTTGAGCTTATTCTGCCCCTAGTTGCTATTATCAGATATCTTGGTTTAACACGAAATCAAGTTTTGATTGCGTTGGTCGTCCTCCCTTCTTAGCATGGCGTGATTGAACTGGGTTCCCCATATGCGGTCTTCGACGCAGTACGAGTGAAGTATGAAAGGGAAACGTACTCGGTTACTAACGTAACCTCGGTCCCTGAAATACGGGAACGAGTACTGCGTTCCTTTGCCATGCTAAAAAGGCTGGCACACTCAGTCGTCGCTTCAGTCCCGAAGTAACCTGAATTCCTGTGGCGAAAGCGGCCAATATATAGCCAGATATCCCCCGCCCCATATTGGCGGGCTTTGGCGGGCTTCGCTGCCATAGGTTCGTTGCATAGACACGCCCTGCCCAAGCCATTGGTTTTGTTTTAATAGCACATGCCCGATCCAATGGCCTGTGCAGTGTCAACTGCGTGGATTGAATATAGGCTCCAGTTCAGGCAGAAAAACGGGGGTATTCCCATATGCCCGTCTTCCGGCGCGGTACACTCCGTTCCCATGCATTAGTCTTCAGGGCACCGGGATACTCCGTAACGCAGTACAATCGTTCGCACTCCAGTTATTTGAGCCGGAGGGAAGTTTTAAAATGAATGAGTCTACGTGTCAATCCCCTAAGCACGTCAGGGACGGTTTCCACATAAGCTGAATATACCTTCCGTTTTTATTTTTCGCCGGACATATAACACGGAGGGCCAGTTACCCCCCCCTACGCGGAATTACGGATTAAGTTTTACACTCAGGTACGGTGTCCTTGTGCTAAAGATAGAAGATGGTTGCCTAACAAGTTGCATAAATGCGGAATACAGATGCTGTCGCGAGACAATGGTAACGTTAGCAAGCATCAAACAGTTGGCCATAGCAATTTACGGAGTGTGTATTGTTCCTGAATGAGTGTAGTATATTTTATAGTGGGTAATTTACTTAGATAGAATAAGCAATTAATAGTTTACCGCATTTATTATTGTGTTAAGACAATGGTTTTTTTTTTTTTGTGCACGTTTGCCCGAGACGACTGCAACAAACAGTCTTGTCGGATGGGAGATGCTCCTTTTTAATCGCTTACTGATAGTAGACCTCGTGTTGTTTGGAACCATAAGGTGCCCAGTCCTATTATTAAGACTGCCTGTATAGACCACCGTTGACCGGCTTTAGTCCACAGTGATGCAATGAGGTGCTTAAGATAATAGCTTTAAGGCCTGAGTATGAGGATGAGAAGGTTATGGGTCCAGCAAGCACTGATTGCTGTTTATAGACTAGAAAAACCTAGAAGCAAGGATAAAATAGGATTTGTCTACCCATCCTAAACAAGCCACGGTAGATGAAAATAACATTTGTTTCGCTATTCACTTAGTATTAGTTTAATCGGCCACATTGCAATAGCCTCCCGAGTCCTGCTGTATACGTACAGATTTAAATGCGCACTAATAGATTTAGGGAAATAGTACATGGGAGACAACGTTTGTTAAAATTCATAAAAGTTATAGTATGTTTGTGAAGATTAAATCCGGATGGACAAAAGTGCACGTTTTCTATGAAACACATGGTTGAGACCACAGCAGCTATGTTTTTGCGATAATGCCAAAAAGCCTATGGAAAAATCCCCATTGGCTTTTTGTCGAGGGGGACCAGTGTGATGCTAACAGCCGATCCACATTACAAATGATGTCATAGATCCCCCACTCTATTGCATGGCTGGAACTATACTCTCAGCCAATAAGATTCGAAGGCCAGTGTTTTTATTTTATTCTGTTTTAGTGGAAAACTATTAGAACAGTTTTTAAAAACAAAAACATACTTCAAATATCATTTGCATCCCCTTTACATTTAGGTTTATTATTATTATTATTTAAAAGAAGGACAAGTCAAAAGCTTTACTTGTGCATCTGGTTTACTTTTTTTGTCCTAATGTAATGATTTAGAGGGTTACAGAAACTTACATGGTAATTTTGTCATTTGCGTTTCAGTGCCATTGTAACGGTTGGCCAAGAGAGCTCAAGCGCGCTGCAAAAGAAAAAAACACACGCAAATTAAGAAAACATCTTCATCTATTTGACAACAAAAACGCGCTGCAAATCTTCTCACAACGAAAAAAAACACGGTAAAGCCGCTGGAAAATACAGAAACGTGCTGCAAGTTCTCACAACACAAACACAGAAACACACTGCAAAATTCTCCAACACAAACAAGGAAATGCGCTGCAAATACAGAAACGGGCTGCAAAATTTCTCAACAACAACACAGAAACGCGCTTCCCTTAAACATTTCCGATGTGGTCTGTGCATATTGCAGCCCGTTTCTGTTTTTGTTTATTTTGTATTTACAGTGCATTCTGTATTTGATTGTGTTTGTGTGAGAATTTGCAGCGTGTTTCTTCTGTATTTGGTTTGTTGTGGTGAGAATTTTGCAGCGTGTTTCTGTTTGTTTTGTTTTCACAGCAGGTTTCTATATTTGGTTGTGTTGTGAGAATTTGCAGTGCATGTGTTGTCAAATTAATGAAGATGTTTTCTTAATTTGCAGGTGTTTTTTCTATTTGCAGCGTGTTGAGCTCTCTCAGCCACCGTACTATTGTTTTCATAATTTGTCAGATATAAACAGACACATCACCTGCACATCTCGTTGTAAAGGCACAGAATGTGCTTTGACAGTAGCCTGTGAAAGAAGTGTGGCAGGTTTGCTTCTCTTTATTCTTTATTTAAAAAAAAAAAAAAAACTATTCAGTTATTGCTATTATTGTAGATTATAGTATAGTATCTATTATAATATAAAAATGGAATTATTTCTACATACAGAAAAAAAAAAAAGGACCCATATTGAGGGACTGATATCATCATGTCAATGGGTAAAACGACAGCTTTTATAAAGGATTTGTGATTGTTGGCTTTCACTGGACTTCAGCCTCATTACTATGGACTTGTATCAGCACTTCTATTTTTGTGTTATGTGTTTACACTGGTGGGAAATGCATTATTTGTTATATTGTTTGCAACGAACTAAGAGCCTTCAAGAAACCTGTTTACTATTTCCATTATAAATCTAGTTGTGTGGGTGATGTACTATTCAGCACCGCAACATTACCGAAAAATAATCAGCAGGTACCTGGTTCCAAGATGGAACACATTTCATTCTTGGGTTGTTTTTTGTTCAGATGTTCTTTGTGCATTATTTTGGCAGTGTCTGTTCAGTTATTCTGGCAGTAAATTGCTTATAGACCGCCTATGCAGCAACTTTTTGGTTTACCCGCGAGTTCAATATCATAGCATCATGACAAAACCAAAATGTATTCCATTCTGTTCTTTGGCTCTTGGTTTTGATTGGGTTTGTTAGGCCCCGTGGCAATAGTCATTCGAGCTTATCCTCTCCCTTACTGTGCAGAAAACACAATTATACACTCCGTTACTGTGATCATGTTCCATCACAACCACTGGCATGCACAGACAGATCACTGTATAGTATTCCAGCCCTCATCTATGCCTTTACAATTCTGTTGGTGCCCTTTGCGGTTATTAATATTCTCTTACTGCGCTCTATCTTTCTAGCAGTTTTATGCAGATTTTCAGGTACTCAAGGAAGGATGAAGACTTTCTCCACCTGCAGTTCCTCAACTCATAATAATTGCTCTCTTTTTTCCACCCAGGTTATTTAATTATTTGTCTGGCAACATTGGTATAAAGTTCAGCACTGATTTGCGATTAGTAATTTTATTGTGATGTATAGCTTGTTGCCACCCATGATCAACCCCCTTATTTATTGTTTGAGAACAGAAGAGGTCAAAAAAGTTACTAAGTAGACAATTTCAAAAGAAACAAATTGGTATTCCTTTACGGTTGATCTGATGTGGTGTTTATTTAATGAGGTGGGCCAAACTGTTGCTGTGTTGTAATAAGGTCATCAACGCTAGATCTCTCTACAAAAACATGCACCATATTCCAGTAAGAGTTAATGGGCTAGACTGAATGCCAAAGAACACGTAATACAAGTCTTTTTGAAGGCTCCTGAAAATTGATTTTATCTTCATGAAATTAAGGAAATTTTTGCACCTTCTGCTGTAACATTACTTACAGTGCTATTATTATTATATTATAGACAAATATATAGTTTTATTATGATAATTTATGGACTTTTTTTCCACTCTGCTGCTCAAAATATACTTCAATTCAATCATATAAAATGCATATAAATTCATTATGTAATGTTATACAAAAATAAAAAATTAAAAAAATGGGGAATGGATATGCCATATCGTTGTGATTTCAGGATGACCTATCTGAGCAGTTCTAATTTGCTGAACACCCCAAGGTTTGCCACAAAATAGAATACAAAAAACACAAATTATTTTAGTTTTCTGATTAATGTTGCAGAGAAAACTGGGATTCTGTTGTTGTTGAACGTGTTGTAATTGTTGATTATTATTCTTTTTGTCATAGTTTAGGAAATTGATATGTGTACATGACAAACTTTAGTGCAGCACATCCAGAAAACTTTATGTAAAAATAAACCAGAAAACCGCAACGGAGTGATTAGAATGGCCAGCTTTTCTTGTGCACTGGAAAAGTTTTTCATTTGCACATAAGAATACTTTAATTTTTTTCTCTTTTTTTTTCAGTGTGAATGTTACTTTAAAGACTCTATCGTACTTTTCTAGATGGTTACATGCTTTGAGCACTAACCCACCATTATACCTGATGGATAAAATTGGATGGCCCCATGGCCCCAAGCAAACTCTCACACATAGCCATCTAATGAAAATGTGTTTTTAATAAGACAAGGGGTCCTTGCCAACAGGTGGTGTTGATAAAAGGTTCAAAACCCCTTTACAACAACCTGCTGAATCATGTGTGTTCCTTCTAACTGTACTGTGCTGCTCATATTGTCAGAAAATATGGCAAGTGGCGCGATTCTGACACAATGAGAAAGATTATATTATCCTATATGACACATCTGCTGTAATGCCAAAGTGTGCTAGAATCTAGTTATTTAATCTATAATTATCTAGCAAAAAATTTATCTACTGGTGAAAAGTAACTCCTTTTAAAAACAACACTGGTCCCCACTCAGAGTCACACCTTCATGACCTTTTTGACTGCTTTCAAAAAATGTCATATTTTTTTAATGTTATGTGTTCAAATTGATTTCCATGAGCACACTATGTAGTTAGACTGTTTGACTACTGTCATTTTTGAACCCTATATGCAAGATTTTTTTTTATAGTTGTGTGGGCATTTATGATTCCTCTATTGGTGTGTTTGTATGGGTGCGGTGTGTGTGTTTTTTCCCCACGCTTTTCTGCAACAGTAAAACCACAATAAACTTTGTAGAGTTAAAAACTTGTGTAAAAATTATTCAAGAATATTCTTTCATGTTAAAAATTATAGCATATGGGTTTGGAATGACGTAAGGGTGAGCAAATAAGAGCCAGAATTAGTTGTTCCTGCTGTCACTGCTCCTGTGAGCGAACGACATCTTCATAATTTCCATGTGCAGATATTAAACAAACTGGCACCAGCGAACCTGTGAACATCTCAGCGTAAGAAGCAAGAATGCGAAAACAACTGTGGCAGGTAGTTTCTCTTCTTTTCTTTACTTATTATTTGTTAACACTATCTAGCTATAATTATATAGTGTATTTTTCAGTATTCTAAGTGGGATTATAAAATCAAAATATTCTTTTTTTAGTGTATTTTTTTGACTGAAGTTGTAAATATTGTACTAATACTTAAATAATGATTTTTTTTTAAACAGAAGATGAAAAGGCACTTTAAATATTTCTCCCCCCCCCCCCCCCTTTAAAGACCAATATTCATCATGCCAGTAGGAAACATACAGCTTTGTACAGCATTTTGTCATAGTCGTACGCATTTTCCTGGACTTCAACATAAATTATTATGCCTTATGTATCAGCACTTCAGGTTTTTTGTCTATGCTTGTACATTGGCTGGAAATGCTATATTTTTTTTATTTTTGTTTGTTAATGACTAAGAGCCTTCAAGAAACCTGTAGTATTATTGTTTGCATTATTAAATCTAGTCGTGTGTGATGTAACTATTTCAGCACCACAATATTACCAAAGATAATCAGCAGGTAGTGAGTTCCAAGATGGAACCATTTCATTCTTGGGTTGTTTTTGTTCAGATGTTCTTTGTGCATTATTTAGGTGGGTGTTGTTTCTTTTGTGTTGTGGCTGTAATGGCTATAGATCGCTACTGCAGCAGTTTGTTACCCACTTCAATTATCATAGTCCCCCACATGACAAACCAAAATGTTACTCAATCTGATACTGGGGCTGTTGGATTGTTTTGGGTTTAGTGGGTCCTTTAATGATAGTGTCATTCGAGCTTATCCTCTCCCTTATTGTGCAGAAAAAACACCATCATACACTGTTACTGTGATCATGTTTCCATCACAACACTTGCATGCACAGACAGATCATTGTATAGTAATTCCAGCCCTCATCAGTGCTCTTGTAGTACGGTTGGGCTCTCTTGCTGTTATCATTACTCTTATGGCTCCATCTTTGTGGCAGTTATGCGAATTTCAAGCACTCAAGGAAGGATGAAGACTTTCTCCACCTGCAGTCCCTCATCTCATCATAATTGCTCTCTTTTTTCTTACCCAGGGTGTTTTATTTATTTGTCTAGTAACACTGGTATTAAGTTCAGCACTGATTTGAGATTAGTTATATGTTAGATGTACAGCTTTTTGTTGCCCGCCCATGATCAATCCCCACTAATTTAATTTGTTTGAGAACAGATGAAGTAAAAAAAGATTTTAAGAAGTCAATTTCAGAAGAGGGAAATTTCTCCATGTCTTTACACTTTTGCTCTGATCTGCTATGGTTTAATAAGTTAGATCACAATGTTGCAGAAAAAAAGTGTCTTATGCTAAACATAGTTAGCATAATATAATATTTATACACTGTAAATTTAACATTTGCACGGGGAGGGAAAAGCAAATTTTTTTCTGAATACTGGTTAAAAAGTTCTGAATGCACACCAGACAACTACATATAAAATTTTTTGTATGCATGTCAAAGTCTCAACCCTTATTGTTCTTTGCAAATCCAACTTTTAGGAACTCTGGTACTTTATAGTACGTACTTTATTAAATAATACTTTAAAACTACAAATTAAAACCATGGCTTTGATACTTCAAATCGCTTCAAATAATAATTTACGAAGTATTCAGATAACCATTTTTGTGTGGTAATAAAAACAGACCCTTTAAAATGCCATAAAATGCATTATATAAAAACAATGAGGCAAAAATGATTTGGTTAATTAATAATAATAATAATAATATATAATATGGTTTCATTGAATAACACTGTTTAAAATACATAATGTAATACAAAATAAAAATGTATGTACAGTATATTACATAGCAGGGTTGCCAATTTTAAGTTCAGCTTGGACTATATTTATTTCAAATGAAGAACCTTAAAAACAATTAAGCGGGTATGACCTGCAGTATTCTAGATATATTTAGTAAAGAGCAATACAGGTACCTAGTAAGTAAACCATGGCATTACAAATGAAAATTAATTTATTTTTATTGATTTTTTTTCTGACCACAAAATGACTCTAATTTACCTCTTTGCTTAGGAATTTTAAAACCCTTTTCTCTATCTTTTAAATGCTACTTAAATACTACACTGATTGTAATACAAGAAGAAATATTAGAAAAAGTCATTAATGGACCATAATATTTGCACAAATAGTATTTATTACCAAAAGATCTCCTCAAAATATTAAATAAATATTATTAAAATAAAATATACAACACTTATTTAGCTGAAAAATAGTTAAGCTCTATGGTCACATTATAAGTAAGCAATAGGCCTACCTGAGGGTTAAGAAAACCAGAATAAAGATGATACTGTAAATGTCATCGACGTAATAATCTATGCATAATATGTTGTAATGTTTACCAAAAAAATTGCTGCAAATAAACTGTATAAATGAAGCTGTCGTCTATCCAACTTAAACCCATTCAACTGTATTGTGCGCTGGTTTGTTTAGAGAGCTCCGTGAGCCACGTGACTGCACAGCGACGCCGGCGAGATCAAAGCTTGTCGCAACTCTGTTTTTCAATCTCTGTTTTTTATATTAAGTGTGCCAAAACGGTATTTTTTGTTTGAATTTAGTATTAAAACTTACAAAATTTGAAAGCTGATACTTTGTTTCACATCGCAAGCAGGGATGCCAATTTGGCGTGAGATTTACATGGGCAGAGTGAGAGCTTGAGACAGAGCCTGGGCCCTTGATAGTCCATTCGAGCTTATCCTCTCCCTTACTGTGCAGAAAACACCATTATACACTGTTACTGTGATCATGTCTCTGTTAGAACACTGACATGCACAGACAGATCAGTGTATAAGTATTCCAGCCCTTATTCATGCCCCTGTAGTACTAGTAGGTTCTTTGCTGTTATTATATTTTTTTATTTGCTCCATCCTTTATGGCAGTTATGCGAAATTCAAGCACTCAAGGAAGGATGAAGACTTTCTCCACCTGCAGTCCTCATCTCATCATAATTGCTCTCTATTTTCTACCCAGGTGTCTTATATTATAGGTGCATTCAAATTAGAATGTCGTGGAAAAGTTCATTTATTTCAGTATGTCCAACTCAAATTGTGAAACCTGTGTTTTTAAATAAATTCAATACACACAGACTGAAGTAGTTTAAGTCTTTGGTTCTTTTAGTTGTGATGATTTGGCTCACATTTTAACAAAAAACCCACCAATTCACTATCAACAAATTAGAATACTTCATAAGACCAATAAAAAAAAAAAAAAAAAACATTTTTTAGTGAATTGTTGGCCTTCTGGAAAATATGTTCATTCACTGTACATGTACTCAATACTTGGTATCTTATATTTTAAATAACTGCTTTATTTTAAAATGTAGTTTATTCCTGAGATCAAAGCTGAATTTTCAGCATCATTACTCCAGTCTTCAGTGTCATATGATCCAGAAATCATTTTAATATGCTGATTTGCTGATTATCAATATTTAAAATAGTAATTTTTTTTTTTCAGGATTCCTTTATGAATAGAACGATCCAAAGATCAGCATTTATCGGAAATAAAAAAGATTTTGTAACATTATACACTATTCCATTCAAAAGCTTTGAGTCAATATGATTTCTTTTTTTTCTTCTTTTTTTTTTTGGAAAGAAATTATAGACATTTTTATTTAGCAAGGATGCTTTAAATTGATCAAAAGTGATGATAAAGACATTTATAATGTTACAATTTCTATTTCAGATAAATGCTGTTCGTCTGAGGTTTCTATTCATCAAAAAAACCTGAAAAATTCTACTGAGCTGTTTTCAACAAATTATTTTTGAGCAGCAAATCAGAATATAAGAATGATTTCTTAAGGATCATGTGTCTGGAGTAAATGATTGCAAAAATATAGCTTTGAAATCACAGTAATAAATTACATTTTAAAACAATTCCAAATATAAAACAGTTAAAAAGTAAAAAAAAAAAAAAAATTCAAAATGTTACTGTTCTTGCTGTATTTTGGATGAAATAAATGCACTTTCTTGGCTTGGTGAGCAGAAGATACTTTTTTAAAAATCTTACTGTTCAAAAACTTTTGAGCTGGTAGTGTATATTAGCCTATAGTTTTAAGTTAAAGATATTAATATTAATTAGGTGAGTCTGAGATTATTTGACAGTGGTTTCACATGTATTGTTTGTATGAAGGCTAAATACCAAACAAAAAAAAAAAAAGAGAAAAAGAAAAAAAGTTTGACCAATTAACTTATAAGTTTATATGAACAGAGATCTGGGCGTTCTTGTAGTTTTTAATGAGGCTTTTTTAATTGTGTTCATTTCAATATCAGAATTATATTGTATCGAAATTAAGAAATATATTGTGATATAAATTTTGGCCATATAGTCCAGTCCTGCAATATTTTAAACAAGAAACATATTCCAGTAAGTGTTGAAAATGGATTTGACAGTTTCTAATCAGTCTGGCTACTCTCACCTATCATATTAATTATGTCAACCCAATGACCGTCTTTTCTGACAATCTAAAGAAATCCTAAAGATGTTGCTTTGATAGAAAAAAGGATAATAATAATATAGTCCATGTACATTGTGTAGTAGCGTTTTTTTTATTGCTCTCTACTTTATTTCCCAGTAAATTGTTTCCTCCTCTAATGTTAGTTTTGAGGATAATGGATATTATGCAGTACTGTGGTTCTTATGTTTCAGTTCAATTCTTTTCAGAATGAATTTTCATTCTTATCATATTGTCTGATTATAGTTGCAAAAATGGGTCGGTTATTTACATTTAGTCATTTAGCAGATGCTTTTATCCAAAGCGACTTACAAATGAGGCCAATGAAAGCAATCAAAAACAACCAAAGAGCAATGATATATAAGTGCTATAACAAGTCTCAGTTAGCTTTAAACGCAGTACACGTAGCAAGGGCTTTAAAATAATATAATAAATAAAAAGGAAAACAGATAGAATAGACAAAAAAGAATAGAAGCAAGCTAGTGTTAGATTGGTCTTTTTTTATAATTGTATAATACAATGAAAACAAAATAGATGCGAACACAAAAAGATTAGAAAGGTAGTTAGATTTTTTTATTTTTTTTTTTTTTTTAAATAGAATTTAGAAATAGTGAGTGCAAAAGTTTAGAGGGTCAAATAAAGATGGAAAGAGATGTGTTTTTTAAGCCGATTCTTGAAGATGGCGTTTAAGGGACTCAGCTGCTCGGATTGAGTTGGGCAGGTCATTCCACCAGGAGGGAACATTTAATTTTAAAAGTTCATAAAAGTGACTTTGTGCCATCCCAAAGAAGCACAATTCAAGCAACGTTCACCTGCAGAACGCAAGCTTCTAGAGGGCACATAAGTCTGAAGTAATGAATTTTAGGTAAAGGGGTGCAAAGAGCCCAGTGGTGGTTTTGTATGCAAACATCATGCCTTGAATGTTTATGCGAGCAAGCTATGGGTAACCAGTGCAAATTGCTAAACAGATTGTGTGACGTGTATTCTTTTCGGCTCAGTAAAAATTTTTTGAAATCTTGCTGCCGCGTTCTGGATTGCAAATTGTTAAAAGGTTTGATAGAACTGGCTTGAGAAGACCTGCCAAGAGAGCGTTGCAATAGTCTAGCCTGGACAGAACAAGAGCTTGAACAAGGAGTTGTTGCAGCATGGTTCCGAAAGTAACAAAAGGGCCTGATCTTCTTAATGTTGAATAAAGCAAATCTGCAGGATTCTCCCCTTCCCCGGACAGTTTTAGCAATGTGGTCTGAGAAAGTTAGCGGATCATCAATTCATAACTCCAAGGTTTTCTGGCTGTTTTTGAAGGAGTTATGGTTTTGATGTGCCTAACTTGATGGTGAAATTGTTGATGAAACGATAAGTTTGCTGGGAACCACAAGCAGTTCTTCATCCAGCAAGAAATGTCTGTTAGACAAACTGAGATGCGAGCAGCTACCGATGGATCATCAGGATGGAAAATGAGAGGTAGAGCTGAGTGTCCATCAGCATAGCAATGGTATGAAAAAGCCATGCTTTCTGAATGACAGAACCTAAATGATGCCATGTAGACAGAGAAGAGAAGTGGTCCAAGAACTGAGCCCTGAGACACCCCCAGTAGTTTTTTAGATGTTGCGACTTGGACACCTCACCTCTCCTCCAAGATACTTTGAAGGACCTATCCCGGCCCATAGGGGAAGACTCACAAACCACTGGAGTGCGGTTCCTGAGATGCCCTTTGTCAGTAGGGTTGACAGGAGGATCTCGTGGTTATAACCGTGTGAAAAAAAACAAAAAAAAAGCAGTAAGATAGATCAAGCAAGTAAGTATTGAAGATTTGGATTCCGCTCTTGCCACCAGTCTTAGGGCGGTCAACAACTGAAAAGCAAGGCAGTCTCAGTTGAAAGGGTCACTCTGAAGCCAAGACTGGATGCTGGTCAAGGAGGTGTTCTGTGTGAGAAAGGTAGAGGACTTCTGGTTGAAATACAGCTCGTGTCATAGTGTCCTTTTGCAATGAAGGGACCGAAGGGGACAAACTGGTTCTGTAGTTCTCTCTAAAAGAGATGGGTTGAGGGCGTGGGTTTCTTAAAGTGGGTGGAGTTATTACAAGCCTGTCCTAAGAAGATGGGGGAAAAACACCAGGTGGATGGCATATGTTAATGATTGTGATGTGAGTGCAGGTACAACTGCAGGAGAAATGGAGTGAGGAGATGTAGGGGAGATGGAAGTAGGATTCAAGCCGACAAGTAGGAGGAATGCTTAGAAAGGAGAGGTTTTGGCGAATTCTGCCTCAGACGAGTGAAGGAGAAGGATGTGAGCTATGAGCGTAGGTGTTGGTGGTGAGCTGTTTGCTTGATGGATTGTGGCTGTGGAAAAATGTGCACTGGATGTTTTTAATTAATTAATGAAAAACGTGGAAATAGTCGTCTGCCTATTAGAGATGAAGCAGGACGGGGGAGGAGGAGGACAAAGAGCGATGATGATTTTTTATAAAAGAGCTATGCTTGAGAGTTATACGAATTGTTAATTGTTTTCTGTTTTAGTATGTCATTTTAACAGTGGAGACTGTAGCAGAAAAGGAAAGCTGAGGAGAGGACTGATACAACATTGAGGGTCAGTAGTATTTTTGGATTTGCGCCACACCCCTCTCAGCAGCTCTAAGCTTTAGAACGATCGTTCGCGTAGTAGAACATCAGATAAACGCAAGGGGGTGGCTGAAGAAGGGGGTGGTACGGGCTGGCCTGGAAGGACAAGGGGCAAACAGTGTCTAAAACAAGATGTAAGACTGGAGCAGAAAGTTATTCAGTAGCACTGTAGCATCAAAAGATGCTACTAGTTTAGGGGAAGGAAGCAAACGATGAAAACCCTTGCAGATAGTCGGGGAGATTGGAAGTGAGGTTCCTTCGTGAGCGTAGGTTTACGTCGTAAGAGGACGTTTGTAGGGGTAAGTGATGTGTCAGGGAACCATGTTGAGGTTAAGACTGAGGAGGGGAAAAGTGATCTGAGGTGTGCAGTGGAGTAACCAGTATATGATCAGTGGAGCCACGTGTCGTGTGTAAATAAGGTCCAGTTGGTTGCTTGATTTGCTGAGTAGCAGTAGTTGACACTCGGTTGAGATCAAAAGAGGCAAGCAGAGTGTGGAAGTCAGCAGACAGAGGTTTTTTTATCTACGGTGGATATTGAAATCTTCCAAGCATAACTAGGGGGAGTTACCATCCTCAGGAAAGGTTGAGAGCAGCACATCTAATTCATCCAAAAAAGTTACCTATTGGTGCTGGGGGTCGATAGACAACTACAAAATGTATTTTAAGAGGGTAGGTAAGAGTTAAACTGAATGAGATTCAAAGGAGCTGTTGATACCCAAAGATGGTTTAAGGAATTAAATTTCCCATCATTAGAGATGAGCAGACCAGTACCTTCACCTCTTCCAGTCAAACGGGGTGAGTGGGGAAAAGTGAGAAAAATTATTGGAGTAGTGAAACGTGCAGGTGTAGCAGTGCCTCTGGTTTGATCCAGGTCATCTGTCACGGGCCATGAGATTAAGCTTTGAATGACTAATAATAGAAGTAATGAAATCGGCTATGTTTACAACAGACTGGCAAACTCCAGAGACCAATAGAAAAAGATAATGTATTAGCAGACATAGGCAGAGGTGTGCAGGTTGTTAGGATTGCGCTGCTAATGGTTGTGATGCGTGGTTTGCGAGTGGTATGTGATAGTAGGGGATCTGGAAACACATAGTAATAATTGGTTATAAAAACTGAAATAGAAGTGAAACAAGTAGAAGTAAAAAAAAAAGGATTAATCAAAACAATACTTATATCCCTTGGCCTGCCGCTATTTCGACCGCTGCCACGGTTTACTAACCTTTGTTGTATACCCGTCAGACACCAAAACGGGAAAATTGAATTCAGCTGAACACACTTTACTGTTTATCACAACAAAGGTCCAAGCAAGCACACGACACTGACAACGTATGCGATAGGGAGTACGCGATGGACCAAACGCAGCACATCTCAGCACAGTAAACAAACGTATGAGGTTATAAGGTCAAAAACACGTTATAAGGTCAAACTTGTATTTGTCATGATACGCTGCCGGAAGGAACGAAGGATATTTTTAAACTAAATTGTCATTTATTAAATCTAAACACACAGGGTTTGTAAAAAGTGACAAATGCCAAAAAAACAGACATTTGATGCCGTTTCAACCCACCACCTACCGTCTGCAGTTCTGAGTTCATGACTGGGGGATCTTTTATAGCTGGGACCAGTCCATCTTTCAGTATCAAACAATGTGAAAAAATCCAGCATCAAACTGGGGCCTTGTTTATAAAATGTCAACAGAAAACCACTTTCTGAAACTCCGTTGCTGCCCGGAAAAAGGGAAAAAACAAACTGTATCCACTGTTTACATAACACTGGGGTTCGGGTTTTAGGAAGCTGAACAAAGTTATCTTTCCCTTACAACCAAAAAACACACACTTTGGAGAAATTCTTCCCGAGCAAGTCCAGCTGTGTAGTGCTGCCACCGGATGAGGCTCGTTGATGGGCACAATCTCGCTCTGGTCAATGCGTGCACGGGCACGTTTTTTCGGGGAGAAATGCTAATATAAGAAGTTCCACCCGCATCTACGTCATGAAGAGCCACGATCGAAAAAAACTCTCTCCGAAACTTGTATGAACCCAGAAGTAAGATTTTTTGGCACAGAAATACTCAGTCATACGTCCAAATTGTTTTTTGAAACTTTGTCCATGCTTAGCATGAGAATCCAACTCTTTAACAGTGTAAATAACTCTAAATGCATGAAACAGCATTGAACTCTTTAACAGTGTAAATAACTCTAAATGCATGAAACAGCATTGCACACCCCCCTTCAAAATTTTGTACACATTCTTCTCAGTTTGGCCACATGAGGGAGGAGAAAACACACAAAACAGGTCCATAATCCTGACAATATTATTCGTTATGATTTTATTTTGAGCTATTCCAGTTTGGTTAATATACTGAAGCCACACAAATACTGACATTGGGCAAGAGCTGTGCAAAATCCTGTCTCCACTGGAAGGTCCTGATAGTTCTGCTTTTATGAATGCAAGCAAATTTAAATAGGAGTATTTTCTCATATTAGAAAAAATATTTGTTGTATTAATGTATATAAATATTTTACTGTGTAATCATGCGGCTGTTGTAAAGAATTCAGTTCACTAAAGGTGTGAAAGACATTGTAATCACACAAACAGGTTTGGGATTGGGAGATTTTGTGGAATTTAGATTTGAGCAGTCTGACAGTGGGATGCCACAAGGTGGTTACAGCCCATGTTATTATTATTATTACCCATGTAAATGATCAATTTCTTTATTGTCTGGGGCCTATACAGAGGCATTTTGTGTGGTGGGGTGGCATTAATATGGAGAAAGGGCCAGCCTGTCATTTCTAGATCCTAAATCCAGTCTCATTAATATAAACTGTATGTTGCTTCCTGTCCCATTTTGAATGAAATTGTAAAAAAAAGGCAAAATAAAAATCAAATTTAATAGTTCAAGGTAAATCTGAAAGCTAAATAGCTCTTTTTGATAATGGAGAATCACAGAAGTCATGTCAAAAATGATGCAATGCAACTGAATATTAAGATTAAGTTGTTTAAATTAAAGCAGTTGTAATTTATACATGTTTTAACATTTTGCACAGCATCAATAAACAGCGTTGCAATTTATGAAGGGTTTCGGGAGGTTCTGACCTATAGATATGTTTATGTAGATGCCTTATAAATGACTGTTTTCTATATGGAACATGTTACATTAGCCATCTGCCATATTGGAACAATCAAAGCCATTCTGTTCTCTTTGACTGCAAGTTGACTGTTGTGCAATGTTGTGACTTTGGAAATTTCAAGTAATTTTCTTATTTAAAATAAAACTGTAACTTAGGCCTAATGTTCACATTGCAATTTAACCTGTGGTAGGCCTACTGAAAATGGTACTGAATATTGATATTTTTCAATGTATTATATCAAAGTTACAAATTCAAGCTTCAAGACAACACTAATGGCAAGGACCCCAAGCATGTTAGTGTCAAAGAAACCAAACTGTTCATAAGATAATCATGAATTAATGAGACAGCAGAAAAACTCCAAAAAACACGTCAATTTGTGGGAGGTGCCTTTAGTCTTTATTAAATCGTGATAAATGGTGACTGTGTATAGCACTGTTAGATGGACACACAAAGAGAAAAGGCATTTTTGTTTGTGCACAATTTGTGATTGTGAATCTTCTCCATCAAACTCAGAATAGATTATGCTAATTCCATCAGAATAGTTTCCCATGGAGGTAATGTATGTGAATGATAGATTATCAATATAATTTGTGAAGAATCTTATGACAACAGAAATTGTTTCAGCAAATGTAAAATTTTATATGTTGTTTTATTTTGCATTGGACAGTCAAACGCTTGTGTACATTGTCATTGGTTTTTTTATTTTTAATTCTTCTTGTATTTCAGTGAATTGTATAAGGTAACTCCAAAGCTGTTCTAGAGTGATGAGTCCCACAAATGTCACTGTCTTTACTGAATTCTACCTGCTGGGATTTCCAGGACTCCATCCACAGTATTATGGAGCCGTGGGAACCCTTTTGTTCTTTGTCTACTTGACACTAGCAGGAGGAATTTCTTTATCATTTCATTATTGCTTATGAGAGAAGCCTTCAGAAACCCACCTATTTAATTTCTGTAATCTTGCAGTGTCTGATCTTGTTTTTTGGGACCATCACGCTGCCTAAAGCCATTGCAAAATACTTGTTTTCAATAGCAGTGAGTTACCATTTTATAGCTGCTTTTTTTCAGATGTTTTTTGTTCACTACTTAGGGTCTGTTAACTCTTTCCTAATGCTTTTAATGGCCATTGATCGGTTTGTTGCAGTGTGGTAACCCACTGAGATACTGTATCCTTATTACAAAATAAGACTATTTTATTGGCATGTGCAGTGATTTGTGATTTGGATCTCTGATTTCATGGCTGACAGTCATTGTTTATAATACCTTTGATGAGCCTACTGTGGTTCTAATGTAATAACCCAAAATTACTGTGACCACGTTTCAATAATTAATCTGTCTTGTAGAGATGGTAAGCCAGAAAAAGTTTTTTTTTTACATTTTCATGTGCCATGTTTGTTCTTTTGGGCCCTTTGATTTTTATTATATTTTTTTTTATTGCTATCATCACATCTGTTTCAAAATCTCAGATGGTTCAGGCCCGTTATAAAACGTTCTCAACTTGCACTCCTCAACTACTTATCATTTGTCTGTACTATGTGCCCAGATTGTGTTGTTTATGTGCATGATGTGACAATAGCGATCTCACCTGGCATTCGGGTTATGCTAATCATGTGGTACAGTCTTCTCCCACCTGTTGTCAATCCAGTGATTTACTGCTTCAGAACAAAAGAAATCAAAGATGTATTAAAGAAAAAATTCAGAGATAGAAAAGTGAACAGGCAAATATGATGCTCTAAAAAATAATTTTATTGAAATTGCTTTAATACATTAGAGTGCAATGTTTACACTTTGCCCTGTCTATATATTTATATAATTGTAATTCTGGCTGTTCTTACACATAATGAGAATCAATGACATATCTGTGAAATAATGAATATTTTTGGTGAATTTCGCTGAATTTTTTCAATAAGTATATTTTATTTGGCCTCTTTTTTTTTTGCAATATAAGATGTAGATATTACACAGAGAACTCACTCAGTTGTATAGTTTAGTTATGATCTTCATTTAATTTTGAAGGTATCTTTCATTCATGAAATGTTCTAACACAATTTACTCATCTACTCAACTTTTAAATGTCAAGTCATTATCAGGTATTATATTGTACAATATAGTGAAAGAGAGCTGAAGGTGAACGTGGAAATTGGAATGAAATGTAAATTAATTTAGCTAATGCAATTTCTGTTCCTGCCTTGGAATATGCCTAAAAATAAAGTGTAACTGCTTCTGTAAATATATTCTTCTACCATGGGGACATGCATATATACATTAAACACATTAAGTGTTTTAAGACTCGCTCCCTCATGGTCAAAAATGTCAAAATCGAGGGGTCAAGGGTCTGTCCATATAAACTTCCCTTGTCCACTTCGGGAAGTGGAATGCAATTCAAAATGGCCAGCGGGGATTCCCCCAAGGGGAAGTGCTAGGGGAAGTTTGCAAAGTGCGTGTCTAAAAGTGGAGTGGAATGCAGCCCTGGCTGCAAAGCTCTAGACAAACTCCTTTACATACCTCTCCAATTCCCGACCCACCCTGCCGCAGACACCAAGGCCTGTCTTCAGCTGTAGTCATCTTGTTCGGTCGGCTGTTCTGTCACAATCACCCTATTGGAGGAACGAACAGGTGACGCACGAGAATTCTTCAACTAGATTTTAATTCAACAAGCAATCGGATACAAACACTGAAACTAAGGGATGACATATAATAGCAGACCCCAGACTTAGGGAAACACAGGGTTTAAATGCAAGGGGCAAATTAGATAATTTTTTCAAAACACAGGCTGGATACAAATTAACACATTGAGGACAGGAACAGAAAACATGACTAAAACAGGAACTAAAAAACGGGGTAAAAAAAAGGAAACCCAAGTCCACAACACTGAAAGTTTTAATTGTATTAATGTATATTAATATTTTACTATATTTCACTGTGTAATTACGTGGCTGTTGTAAAGAATTCAGTTCACAAATGGTAAAATACATTATAATCACATAATTGGTTTTGAGTATAGTGTGATGGTCTGGGGCTGTTTTGCATGGTTCAGGACCCCTGGATGAGCTTGCTGTGATAAATGGAACCATGAGTTCTGCTGTTTACCAAAAAATCCTGAAGGAGAATGTCTGGCCATCTGTTTGTGACCTCAAGCTGAAGCAAACTTGGTTTCTGCAGCAGGACAATGATCCAAAACACACCAGCAAGTCCACCTCTGAATGGCTGAAGAAAAACAAAATGAAGACTTTGGAGTGGCCTAGTCAAAGTCCTGGACCTGAATCTTATGAGATGCTGTGGCATGACCTTAAAAAGGCAGTTCATGCTCGAAAACCCTCCAATGTGGCAGAATTACAACAATTCTGCATAGATGAGTGGACCAAAATTCCTCCACAGTGCTGTAACAGACTCATTGCAAGTTATCGCAAATGCTTTGATTGCAGTTGTTGTTGCTAAGGTGGCCCCAACCAGTTATTAGGTTTAGGGGGCAAACACTTTTTCACACAGGGTCATGTAGTTTGGGGATTATTTTTTTTTTCCAATAATAATAAAAACCTTCATTTAAAAACTGCATGTTGTGTTCACTTGTGTTATCTTCTACTAATATTTTATTTTGTTTGATGATCTTAAACATTAAAGTGTGACAAACATGCAAAAAAAAATAAGAAATCAGGAAGGGGGGCCAACACTTTTTCACACCACTGTATTATATTTAGTATGTGAGGCATGTATTCACTGAGTTTCTGTTCATTTTGTGAAAAGCAGTCCTGTTCAAGACGAGGGCGGCAGAACAGAAAGCACTTCATGTTTGTTTTCTTTATTTATATAAAAGCACAACGTTTTGTTGTTATTGTGAGTGCACACAAATACAAGTAGACCCTTTACAGTTTATGAGTGATGTATTACTCTAAACCTACCTTCATGATCAAAAATAACGTCATATCCTCTGGAAAAAAAAAAAAATGCAAGTCATCGCGCTGGCGCCCTCCATGTCCTGCAAAGTGCGCTTTTGCTTCCACTCTCCACGCAAACTTATATTTAACGAACAAAAAAAAATGCTCTAAATGTTTTTCTAAATTAACGTAATAAAAAAATTAAACAAAAATATAATCAGTTTGCCATTAACATACAAAACTGAACTATTTTAATAGCTGGTGAAACAGTAGCAGAGGCTATAAGCTGTTTTGGGGGAGAGGGGGGGGTCGGGGGGAAGACATGCTCGGAATGGTAATTCTGATAAGCTGTCAGACACGGGGCCAGGCTCTGTAACGTGCAGGCTTAACAAGTAACACAACACTGCGGTGTGTGAAAGGAACTGGACCAGACAACTTTCTGTAATGTAATACAGTGCAGTAAATTTACAAATGTGTGGATATAATCTGTGTGTCAACTGAAGGTTTTAGGTTGAGTCACTGTGTTCCATCAGAGGTGTTGCTTCAAAGTCTCAATTTTAAATCCGGGATGGGGATGGAAAAACAGTAACCTTATTGATTAAATGTAATCATTATACTTTAAACAGCTATTAATTAATTAATTAAACAAGAGCACGGCATGTTTCAAAATAAAAACGCAGTTAGCAATCACCAAATAGCTCATATTTATGCCAACTTTTGTTTCAATCTATGATGAATAATGAATATTGTTTAAATCATACCTGAAAACAGTAAGCAGTAACAGTGGGGGGGGGGGGGGGTACTGTAATGCTGTAGCCCAGGGGCCTCTGGATATCTTAAGGCACAACTGGATGTGGGCCAAAGAGCCAGGCAGGAGGAGGAGAAGAGAGTCGTTTGAATCGGTTAAAGTGCTTGATAGGGACTCGCAATAGGGCCAAACATCTAACCTATCCTAATGTGTGTGCGCCATGAGTGTAGTATATATAAACACTTTTTAATAAAAACATAAATTAGTTTATTCCCCGCGATTTTTTGGCCAAGTCAAGTGTGTTCATAGAGGTTTCCATGAGCAAATGCAAATAAAGCTAGATTTAAATAAAAAAAGACATGATATTGTCGGACCAGGCGTTTAATTCTTATCCAAAACAAGATGTAATATGAGTTCTTCTGAAACTTTCTATCCATCAAAGAAACCTGAAAAAAATCGAACCAACCTGTGGTAGGACTACTGAAAATGATATTGAAATATTTATATTTTTCAATTTAACTATATCAAAGTTACAAATTCAAGTTTTGTGACAACAATAATGGCAAGGTCTCAAGCATGTTAGTGTCAAAGAAACCAAACTGTTCATAAGATAATCATGAATTAATGAGACAGCAGAAACTCCAAAAAATACGTCAGTTTGTGGGAGGTGCCTTTATTCTTTATTATTCTTGATAAACAGTGACTGTGTATAGCACTGTTAGATGAATGCACAAGAGAAAGGCCATTTTTGTTTGTGGATTAATACAATTAGTGATTGTGAATCTTCTCCATCAAACTCAAAAATGCTGCAATTTTAATAGATTATGCATTATTACATCAGAATAGTTTTTTCATGGGAGGTAATGTATGTGAATGATAGATTATCAATATGAATCTGTGAAGAATTTTATAACAACATCAATTTGTTTCAGACGTTGAAATGTACATTTTTATATGTTGTTATAATGCAGCAGTCAAAACGCTTGTGTAATTGTCATTGCTTTTTAAAATTCTTTTTATATTTCAGTGAATTTGTATCAGGTAACTCCAAAGCTGTTCTAGAGTGATGACTCCCACAAATGTCACTGTCTTTACTGAATTCTACTGCTGGGATTCCAGGACTCCATCCACAGTATTATGGAGCCGTGGGAACCCTTTTGTTTCTTGTCTACTTGACACTAGCAGGAGGAAATTTCTTTATCATTTCTTTATTGCTTTTGAGAGAAGTCTTCATAAAAAACCCACCTATTTAATCTTCTGTAATCTTGCAATGTCTGGATCTTGCTTTTGGGACCATCACGCTGCCTAAAGCCATTGCAAAATACTTTTTCAATAGCAGTGAGTTACCATTTTATAGCTGCTTTTTTCAGATGTTTTTTGTTCACTACTTAGGGACTGTTAACTCTTTCCTGGGAAGAATGCTTTTAATGGCCATTGATCGGTTTGTTGCAGTGTGTAACCCACTGAGATACTGTATCCTTATTACAAATAAGACTATTTTATTGGCATGTGCAGTGATTTGGATCATCTGTATTTCATGGCTGACAGTCATTGTTTATAATACCTTTGATGAGCCCCTACTGTGGTTCTAATGTAATAACCCAAAATTACTGTGACCACGTTTCGATAATTAATCTGTGTCTTGTAGAGATGTAAGCAAGAAAAAAGTTTTTTTACATAATATTTTTATCTTTTATTGCTATCATTCACGACGACTGTTTTCAAAATCTCAGATGTTCAGGGCCGTTATAAAACGTTCTCAACTTGCACTCGAGTCTGCCTCAACTACTTATCATTTGTCTGTACTATGTGCCCAGATGTGTTGTTTATGTGCATGATGTGACAATAGCGATCTCACCTGGCATTCGGGTTATGCTACCTCATGTGGTACAGTCTTCTCCCACCTGTTGTCAATCCAGTGATTTTACTGCTTCAGAACAAAAGATATCAAAGATGCATTAAAGAAAAAATTTCGAGATAGAAAAGTGAACATGCAAATGTGATGCTCTAAAAATATTGAAATTCCTTTAATACAGTAGAGAGTATTGTTTACACTTGGCCCTGTTTATGTATTTATATAATTGTAATTCTGGCTGTTCTTACACATAATGAGAATCAATGACATATCTGTGAAATAATGAATATTTTCGCTGAATTTCGCTGAATTTTTTCTCAATAAGTATATTTTATTGCCTCTTTTTTTATTGCATATAAGATGTAGATATTACACAGAGAACTCCACTCAGTGCCTATAGTTTAGTTATGATCTTCATTTAATTTTAAAGGTATCTCTTCATTCATGAACTGTTCTAACACATTTACTCATCTACTCAACTTTTAAATGTAAAGTCATTATTCAGTAGTATATTGTACAACTATAGTGAAAGATGTTTTTTTTTTTTTTTTTTTTTTTTTTTTTTTTTTTTTTTTGAAGGTGGAACGTGGAAATTGGAATGACATTAATTTAGCTAATGCATATTTCTGTTCCTGCTTTGGATATGCCTAAAAAATAAAGTGTGTACTGCTTCTGTAAATATATTCTTCTATCATGGGACATGCATATATACATTAAACACATTAAGTGTATGTAAAGTGTAAGGCACAGGTTGTTATTAAAAAACAGTAAAACTGTAAAAGCAAGATGATAAGATTTTCTTAAACACAATATCATTTTGGATAGTTGCCATAATTTCTGATCCAAACAATGTAGAAAATCCTAAAATTTTGTATACGGGACAGAAAGGCCAAATCCTCCATACAACCCAACTTATTCACAACATATTCATGCTTTAGTATGCATATAGTATACTAATGTACTTGGCATTAAAAAGCTCATGACTTTTAGTATATTTATCTGTATAAACTGGTTCTCTACTACAGGACCAACATGGAAATAATCTATATAAAACATATGTTTTAATATATGTTTTGATATAGGTTTTTAATATATGTGAGCCATATATAAAATTGTCCGTTTTCCTATATGTACAATATGGTGTACATATATACGTGCATACATATGCATATATAAGTACATATATGCATGTATATATGCACCTACATGTTCACCTATATGTTTACCTATATATTCGTTAAAATTATTAAAAAATCCATAGCTGCTAGGCAAACATAAATAAAAGCCCTTATTAAAATGTAGAAATTTAAATTATTTATTTACTTAAGAACAATCAAATAGCACAAGACAAAATAAAAAAAAATTACAAACCATTTTGTTATACATTCTTTTCCACTATCTTCATACAAGAAAGAATTGACCTTGTAAATGTTTCAGGAAAAACATGTAGACATCATAAGCTTTCCATCTCCTCTCACTAATTGCCATAGTTAAATTTCCATAACATGCCAATTACATTTGACACCAATTTCACGTGTTCGCACATGCCATAAGTTCTTGCATATTTTTTTTTTTTTTAGTTAGTTCTAAGTTATTGCCTTGATAATAGAAAACAATTAGCTAGGCATCACATAGACAGTTGCCAAAGTGAGATATGAGCTACAAAAATGACGAGCTATATAGGAGACATATCTTGTATGTATAGGGGGGCTTACATGTGGATATAAAGAAGCAATACAGGAGACCTATATGGCCTGTATATGCACATATATGCACCTCAGTTTTACATTTACATTTACAGTTAATCATTTAGCAGACGCTTTTATCCAAAGCGACTTACAAATGAAGAACAGTAGAAACAATCAGATCAACGCGACGAGAACAACAACGGTATACAAGTGCTATGACAAGTCTCAGTTAGTCTAGTACAGAACACGTAGCCAGGGTTTTTTTTTTTTTTTTTTTTTTTTGAATATGATAGACAAGAAAAAGAAAAGGTAAGTACTAGTATTAGTTGGTTAAGTGCATTGAAAAAGATGAGTCTTTAGATGTTTTTTGAAAATGAGTAAAGACTGTTCGAATTGAGATCGGAGGTCATTCCACCAGCTGGACGCAGTCCAGGAAAAAAGTCAGTGAGAGTGATTTTGACCTCTTTGGGATGGCACCACAAGGCGCCGTTCACTTGCAGAGCGCAAACTTCTGGAGGTGCATAAGATTGAACTAGTGAGTTTAGGGTATGTTGGCGCCGTGCCAGTGGTCATTTTGTAGGCAAGCATCAGTACCAGTGAATTTGATGCGAGGCGGCTACTGGTAGCCAGTGTAACCTGATGAGGAGAGGAGTAACATGAGCTGTTTTTGGCTCATTGAAGACAACCCTCGCTGCTGCATTCTGGATCAGTTGTTTGTAGAGGGCTTGATAGTATATGCAGGAAGGGCCCGCCAGAGAGCATTGCAATAGTCAGTCGGTCTGGAGAGAACAACATATTTTGCCTATTATGTGGGCATATATACGCCTATATGACAGCATATATATTATTATATATGTGCAATATAAACTGCATATAAGGTTTCATATATGCGCATATATCCTCCTATATGGTTCTTTCCATGTGGGGAAGACTGTAAGATTGTTAGATTTTGCTGATATTTGGCTGAGCAGTGGTTTGGTTGGCTCGCCAAGGATTTTCGATTTTCTCTAATACATAAAGGAAGTAAGCTTGACAAGAGTTCTTGTGGGAGAAGAATATATTGAAGGTAGCAGTGTCTTAGCAGCTGTCTTTCAACAGCGATGTTAGCTTGTTGTCTTCAAAAATATCTTAACCCCCTGTAAGAGTCCTAGCTTCTCCCTAGATTCTTCATAAGCCCCTTTCACACTGAGAATCTGGATAATACACAGGTAATGTGTCCCGGCAATTGTTCCCGGGATCATTAGATTTGGTTCCTTCACTGCCAGTGATTTCCCGGAATCTGTGCATGCGTTCACATACTGTACAACCCGTAAATCTACAAGAGATATTGTTTGGGGTTTGCTGTTGATTTGTTGTTTTATTTGTATGGACCATTTGGTTCACACCTTTACAGACAGTTTCTGTTGATTGCATCTGGGGCACAGCCACTATGTAAATGCATCTGACTAAAGATACACATAATCTTTCAGAATGAAATAAGCAGCAAATTATTTATTCATGTATTTATTTTAGCCTGGCAGAACTGAAGTAGTATGATGTATATTAACACATTTATATTCAATAAAACACTCTGCTTAGTGTAATTGCGAACAATAACATGGGAGCAAGTATGCGTGAGGTATGCAGTTGCTGTCGGCTGAGGGCTTGACTTCGCCACGGCCGGTGGGCTTGACTCTCTAGCAACCGAAGGGCCTGACTGATGAACGGCTGGCATTTCTGGGCTGAGGAGAGGACGGTGCTGGGAGGAGATGGGTGGTCTGAACATTTGGCTGGGTATGGTGGAGGGTGCCTGGCGAGGGGTGAGCTGGTGAGGTTTTGGCCCGGTGCCAGGGTTTTTCGGGAGGAATTGGATGATGATCACTCTGAACAATTTCTACTTCGAGATTAACTTCATTTGAATAAAGGACATGATTAACCAACTGAATCGGTGGAAAACTATACGTCGGGAAGATCGCAGCCGATTATGTCATCATCCAGCCCCAGCCGAAAACAGACATCAACGGTGCATTCCAAATGAGATATATTGCCCTCCGAAGGGTACTTCAGAGTGAAAACAATCATGGCCGCCATATTGAATGGTCGTTCCAAACCAAAGTGCTCGAAATGAAGGAATGAAGGATTTCGAAGGGTACAACTGCTGGAAACTTCGGGACTCCCATGATCCTTTGCAGAGATTCTTTGCGTGATGACGGTGAGTCCGTGTGGGCATGCGATGATGATGCAGAGGGCACGTCAAAAAACAGTTCTTTGGTCCCCTACACCCTTCAACCCTTCAAAGCTCTCACTCCGGAGGGTAAACCATTTGAAAGGATAAGGCATAGGAATGAGCCCTTCCATATGGAACGCAGGGAAAGAGCAGTGTCGAACCACTTACCTGGGCTGCGTTCCAGTTCCGTTTTCTTATGCCCTTCACTGGCAAACATCCCTCTGTCTCGTTTACTAGGATGTACATTCTTTATTGTGTGTGCATGAGTGCCCACTACGGTGGAACCCTTGCAATGGGCTGAACTGGAACGTCCTAAGCCCTTTGATCACTGTGAATCTGCTTTGGAGCTGGTTTATTGTTTACATTTTCCACTTACGCCCTTTGTTTAGGTTATGCCAGGGCTGTTATAAAAATAAAAAAAAAAAATAATTCATTTATATTATAGACTTGTTTGGGTGGGGATAAATTAAATGCAATCTGCAATGACGTCATAATTGTGTTGCATTGTAGTCTATGGAGTGGCCTGAAGTGTGCATAGAAGCAGACTCGCTCCCTCTGTCAAAATCGAGGGGTCAGGGTCTGTCCATATAAACTTCCCTTGTCCACTTCGCGAAGTGGAATGCAATTCAAAATGGCAGCGGGGATTCCCCCCAGGGGGAAGTGCTTAGGGAAGTTTTGCAAGTGCGTGTCTAAAAGTGGAGTGGAATGCAGCCCTGGTTGGAAAGCTCAAGAAACTCCTCTACATACCTCTCCAATTCCCGGACCACCCTGCCGCAGACACCAAAAGCCGGTATTCAGCTGTAGTCATCTTGTTCGGTCCGCTGTTCTGTCACAATCACTATTGGAGGAACGAGGTGACGCACAAGAATTCTTCAACTAGATTTTAATTCAACAAGCAATGGAATACAAAACAATGGAACTAAGGGATGACATATAATAGCAGACCCAGACTTAGGGAAACACAGGGTTTAAATGCAAGGGGCAAATGAGATAATTTTTCAAACACAGCTGGATACAAATTAACACAATGAGGACAGGAACAGAAAAAACATGACTAAAGTAAAACAGGAACTAAAACGGGATAAAAAAAGGAAACCCAAGTCCCACAAACACTGACAGTTTTTTAATTGTATTAATGTATATTAATATTTTACTATATTTCACTGTGTAATTACGTGGCTGTTGTAAAGAATTCAGTTCACAAATGGTAAAATACATTATAATCACACAATGGGTTTGGGTAGTGTGATGGTCTGGGGCGCTGTTTTGCTGGTTCAGGACCTGGACGACTTGCTGTGATAAATGGAACCATGAATTCTGCTTTTACCTGCTGAATCCTGAAGGAGAATGTCTGGCCATCTGTTTGTTGACCTCAAGCTGAAGAACAAACTTGGTTTCTGCAGCAGGACAATGATCCAAACACAAAGTCCTGACCTGAATCCTATTGAGATGCTGTGGTATGACCTAAAAAAGGCAGTTCATGCTTGAAAACCCTCCAATGTGGCTGAATTACAACAATTCTGCATAGATGAGTGGACCAAAATTCCTCCACAGTGCTGTAACAGACTCACTGCACATTATCGCAAATGCTTGATTGCAGTTGTTGCTGCTAAGGGTGGCCCAACCAGTTATTAGGTTTAGGGGGCAAACACTTTTTCACACAGGGTCATGTAGTTTGGGATTTTGTTTTCCCTTAATAATAAAAAACTTCATTTAAAAACTGAATGTTGTGTTCACTTGTGTTATCTTCTACTAATATTTTATTTTGTTTGATGATCTTAAACATTAAAGTGTGACAAACATGCAAAATAAGAAATCAGGAAGGGGGCCAACACTTTTTCACACCACTGTATATATTTAGTATGTGAGGCATGTATTCACTGAGTTTCTGTTCATTTTTGTGAAGCAGTCCTGTTCAAGACGAGGCGGCAGTATAAAGCACTTCATGTTTGTTTTCTTTATTTTATAAAAGCACAACGTTTTGTTGTTATTGTGAGTGCTGTTATGAATGATGCATTACTCTTACCTTCATGATCAAATAACGGCATATCCTCTGAAAAAAAAAAAATGCAAGTCATCGCGCTGGCGCCTCCATGTCCTGCAAAGTGCGCTTTAGCTTCCACTCTCCACGCAAACTTATATTTAACGAGCAAAAAATGCTCTAAATTTTTTTTCTAAATTAACTTAATAAAAAAATTAAACGAAATATAATCAGTTTGCCATTACATACAAAACTTAACTATTTTAATAGCTGAAACAGTAGTAGGCTATAAGCTGTTTTGGGAGAAGGGGGGGTCGGGGGGAAGACAGGCTCGGAACGGTAATTCTGATAAGCTGTCAGACACGGGCCAGGCTCTGTAATGTGCAGCTTAACCAAGTAAACACAACACTGCTGTGTGAAAGGAACTGGACCAGACAACTTTCTCTAATGTAATACAGTGCAGTATTTACAAATGTGTGGATATAATCTGTGTGTCAGCTGAAGGTTTTAGGTTGGGTCACTGTGTTCCATCAGAGGTGTTGCTTCAAAGTCTCAATTTTAAATCCTTATTGCTTAAATGTAATCATTATACTTTAAACAGCTATTAATTAATTAATTAAACACGAGCATGGCATGTTTCAAAATAAAAACGCAGTTAGCAATCACCAAATAGCTCACATTTATGCCAACTTTTGTTTCAATCTATGATGAATAATGAATATTGTTTTAAATCATACCTGAAAACAGTAAGCAGTAACAGTAAGGGGGGTGGGGGGGGGGCTACTGTAATGCTGTAGCCCAGGGGCCTCTGGATATCTTAAGGCGCCCCTGGATGTGGGCCAAAGAGCCAGGCAGGAGGAGGAGAAGAGAGTCGTTGAATCGGTAAAGTGCTTGATAGGGACTCGCAATAGAGGCAGACATCTAACCTATCCTAATGTGTGTGCGCCATGAGTGTAGAATACATAAACACTTTTTAATAAAACATAAATTAGTTTAATTCCCCGCGATTTTTTGGCCAAGTCAAGTGTGTTCATAGAGGTTTCCATGGGCCAATGCGAAATAAAGCTAGATTTAAATAAAAAAAGACATGATATTGTCAGACCAGGTGTTTAATTCTTATCCAAAACAAGATGTAATATGAGTTTTTCTGACTTTCTATCCATCAAAGAAACCTGAAAAAATTCTAACCAACCTCTGGTAGGCCTACTGAAAATGATATTGAATATTTATATTTTTCAATTTATTATATCAAAGTTACAAATTCAAGTTTTGTGACAACACTAATGGCAAGGTCTCAAGCATGTTAGTGTCAAAGAAACCAAACTGTTCATAAGATAATCATGAATTAATGAGACAGCAGAAACTACAACACGTCAACTTGTGGGAGGTGCCTTTAGTCTTTATTAGTCTTGATAAATGGTGACTGTGTTAGATGAATGCACAGAGAGAAAGGCATTTTTGTTTGTGGATTAATACAATTAGTGATTGTGAATCTTCTCCATCAAACTCAAAATGCTGAAATTTTAATAGATTATGCTTATTACATCAGAATAGTTTTCATGGAGGTATGTATGTGAATGATAGATTATCAATATAATCTGTGAAGAATTTATAACAACAGCAATTGTTTCAGACGTTGAAATGTACATTTTTATATGTTGTTATAATGCAGTCAAATGCTTGTGTAATTGTCATTGCTTTTTAAAATTCTTTTTATATTTCAGTGACTTTGTATCAGGTAACTCCAAAGCTGTTCTAGAGTGATGACTCCCACAAATGTCACTGTCTTTACTGAATTCTACCTGCTGGGATTTTCCAGGACTCCATCCACAGTATTATGGAGCCGTGGGAACCCTTTTGTTCTTTGTCTACTTGACACTAGCAGGAGGAATTTTCTTTAAACCGTTTCATTTATTGCTTATGAGAGAAGCCTTCAGAAACCCACCTATTTAATCTTCTGTAATCTTGCAGTGTCTGATCTTGCTTTTGGGACCATCACGCTGCCTAAAGCCATTGCAAAATACTTTTTCAATAGCAGTGAGTTACCATTTTATAGCTGCTTTGTGCAATGTTTTTATTGTTCACTACTTAGGGTCTATTAACTCTTTCCTAATGCTATTAATGGCCATTGATCGGTTTGTTGCAGTGTGTAACCCACTGAGATACTGTATCCTTATTACAAAATAAGACTATTTTATTGGCATGTGCAGTGATTTGGATCATCTGTATTTCATGGCTGACAGTCATTGTTTATCATGCCCTTTGATGAGCCCTACTGTGGTTCTAATGTAATAACCCAAAATACTGTGACCAAAATTCGATAATTAAATTGTCTTGTGGAGATGTAAGGCAGAAAAAGTTTTTTTTTCATTTTCATGTGCCATGTTTGTTCTTTTGGGCCCTTTGATTTTTATTATATTTTCTTTTATTGCTATCATCATGACTGTTTTCAAAATCTCAGATGTTCAGGCCCGTTATAAAACGTTCTCAACTTGCACTCCTCAACTACTTATCATTTGTCTGTACTATGTGCCCAGATGTGTTGGTTTATGTGCATGATGTGACAATAGCGATCTCACCTGGCATTCGGGTTATGCTAATCATGTGGTACAGTCTCTCCCACCTGTTGTCAATCCAGTGATTTACTGCTTCAGAACTAAAGAAATCAAAGATGTATTTAAGAAAAAAATTTCGAGATAGAAAAAGTGAACATGCAAAATATGATGCTCTAAAAATATTGAAATTGCTTTTAATACAGTAGAGAGTATTGTTTACACTTTGCCCTGTTTTTTATGTATTTATATAATTGTAATTCTGGCTGTTCTTACACCTAAATGAGAATCAATGACATATCTGTGAAATAATGAATATTTTCCCTGATGTGCAAACAATTGTTTTTTTCAGTAAGTATATTTTATTGTCCCCCCCCCCCCCTTTTTTTTTTTTTTTTTGCAAATGGAGGTGTAGATACTACACAGAGAACTCACTCAGTTGTATAGTATAGTTATGATCTTCATTTAATTTCGAAGGTATCTTTCATGAAAACATATTTACTCATCTAGTCAACTTTTAATAGTAAAGTCATTATCAGGTATTATATTGTACAATATAGTGAAGAGAGCTGAAGGTGAACGTGGAAATTGGAATGAAATGTAAATTAATTTAGCTAATGCAATTTCTGTTCCTCCCTTGAAAAATGACTAAAAATAAAGTGTACTGCTTCTGTAAATATATTCTTTTATCATGGGACATGCATATATACATTAAACACATTAAGTGTATGTACAGTGTAGGCACAGGTTTTTATTAAAACAGTGAAACTGTAAAGCAGGATGATAAGATTTTCTGAAACACAAGATCATTTTGATAGTTGCCATAATTTCTGATCCAAACAATGTAGAATATCCGAAAATTTTTATACTGAATCTGTATAAGTGGGAGAGGGAGGGAAAGGCCAAATCCTTCATAACAAACTTAGTTACACATATTCATACTTTAATATGCATATAGTATACTAATGTACTAGACCAGAGTTCTGTGGGGAAAATAATTTATTAAAGGTTACAGTGTAGCAGGTCTTCAACATCAATGTTAGCATGTTGTCTTCAAACTATCTTAAACCTTGAGTCCTAGCTGCTCCCTAGATTCTTCATAGCTTGAGACAGAACTTTATACCTGAAGACAAAAGATCTAAAAACAGTAGATGCTGGACCTCCCGCTGGAGATCCTGCAAGCTACAAGAAGTTTCTGAGAAATACTGTTACTTAGATATGCTAACTGAATGGACCATTTGCTTCACATCTTTACCAACAGTTTCTGTTAATTGCATCTGAAGCACAGCCACTAAATGCATCGGACTAAAGATACACAATTTTTCAGAATGAAAGAAGCAGAAAATTATTCATTCATGCATTTATTTTAGCCTGACAGAACTGAAGTAGTATGACATATATTAACATTTTTTATTCAATAAAACACTCTGCTTAGTGTAATTGCAAACAATAACACAGGAGCAAGTATGCAGTGAGGTATGCAGTTGTTGTCGGCTGAGGGCTTGACTTTGGCGTGGCTGGCGGGTTTGACATTGGCACGGCTGACTCGCTTGAGTGAGCCGCGGCCAGCAGGCCTGGCTGATGAATGGCTGGCATTTCTGGGCTGAGGAGAGGGATGGTGCTGAGAGGAGATGGGGGGGGGGTCGGAACATATGGCTGGGTATGTCGAGGGTCCTGGCGAGGGGTGAGCTGGTGAGGCCCGGTGGTTTTCGGGAGGGACTGGATGATGAGCGCTCTGAACCGTTTCTACTTCTAGATTAACTCCATTTAAATAAAGGACATGATTAACCAACTCGATCGGGGAAAATGTTCCTATGGCTCAGTAGTAGAGCATTGCGTTAGCAGCGCAAAAGGTCGTGGGTTCAATTCCCAGGGAACACACGTACTGATTAAAAAAAAAAATTAAATTAAAAGTTTAGCCTGAATGCACTAGATGTCGCTTTGGATAAAAGTGTCTGCTGTATGCATAAATGTAAAACTATACATGGGAAGATCGCAGCCGATTACGTCATCATCCATCCCCAGCCGAAAAAATACACAGAGAGCAGTGTCGAACCAGCTTACCTGGTTGGAGAGCTCTAGGAACTCCTCTACATACCTCTCCAATTCCCGACCACCCTGCCGCAGACACCAAAGCCTGTCTTCAGCTGTAGGCATCTTGTTCGGTCTGCTGTTCTGTCACGATCACTTTTGGAGGAACGTAGAAACGCAGGAGAATTCTTCAACTAGAAGTTAATTCAACAAGCAATGGGATACAAACACTGGAACTTAGGGATGACATATAACAGCGGACCCAGACTCAGGGAAACACAGGGTTTAAATGCAATGGGCAAATGAGGTAATTTATCAAACACAGCTGGATACTAATTAACACAATACGGACAGGAACCGAAAACATGACCAAAAAAGTAAAAGAGGAACTAAGACAGGGTAAAACAAGGAAACACAAGTCCACAACACTGACAGTTGTATTAATGTATATAAATATTTTACTGTGTAATTATTTGTTGTAAAGAATTCAGTTCACAAATGGTGAAAGACATTATAATGACACAAAAGGTTTGGGATTGGGAGATTTTGTGGAATTCAGATTTTGAGCACTCTGACAGTGGGATACCACAAGATAGTTACAGCCCATGTTATTATTATTATTACCAAATAAATGATCAATTTTATTATTGTCTGAACCTATGTAGGAGGCATTTTGTGTGGTGGCGGCAAGCGTGATTTCACCAAGTACAACATGTTCCTGGATTAACATACTTGTTGATCCTGGAACAACATTCCAAAAGAAACCAATCAGCATTGAGATATAACTTTTCAGGAAATATCTGGTTTTAGGCTTACAATCAGGATTAGGTGCCTCTACTTTCTTGTTAATCAGATATCATTTCCCACTGATTTTTGGGAATAAATTATGGATAGGTTTTAGGTTAGGGGGTAGTGACTGGGTTAAGTCTGTATTTTTGGACAATAATTTTTTATCAGGATCATTAAAAGATGTTGATCTAGGGACATGTCTTACTTGGCAAAATCACGGCGACGGTGTGGTGGCACTAATACGGAGAAAGGGCCAGCCTGTCATTTCTAAATCCTAAATCCAGTCTCTCTATTAATATATACTGTATGTTGCTTCCTGTCCCATTTTAAATGATGTTTGTAAAAAAGGCAAAATAAAAAACACAAATTAAATAGTTCAAGGTAAATCTAAAAGATAACAGGGTCTTTTTGATAATGGAGAATCATAGAAGTCATGTCAAAAATGATGCAATGTAACTGAATTATTGAGATTAAGTTGTTTAAATTAAAGCAGTTTAATTTAAACATGTTTTAACATTTTGAACAGCATAAATAAACAGGGTGCAATTTATGAAGGGTTTCTATGGAACATTATACGCAAGTCATCCGCCCTGTTGGAACAGTCAAAGCCATTCTGTTCTCTTTGACAACAAGTTGGCTGTGTGCAATGATGTGATGTTGAAAAACTTAAGTAATTTACTCATTAAAACTTTGACTATCGTCAAAAGTAAAATAAACTGTAATTTAGGCCTTATGTTCACATTGCAGTTTAACCTGTGGTAGGACTACTGAAAATGGTATTGAATATTGATTTTTTTCAATTTATTACTGTATAACAATGTTACAAATTCAAGTTTTGTGACAACACTGATGGCAAGGACTCAAGAATGTTAGTGTCAAAGAAATCAAACTGTTCATAAGATAATCATGAATTAATGAGACAGCTGAAACTCCAAAAAAGCACGTCAGTTTGTGGGAGGTGCCTTTAGTCTTTATTAGTTTGATAAACGGTGACTGTGTATAGCACTTTTAGATGGACACACAAAGAGAAAGGCATTTTTTGCTTGTGGATTAATACAATTAGTGATTGTGAATCTTCTCCATCAAACATCAAGCAAAAAGCTGTAATTTTAATAGATTATGCTTATTACATCAGAATAGTTTTCATGGAGGTAATGTATGTGAATGATAGATTATCAATATAATCTGTGAATAATTTTATAACAACAGCAATTGTTTCAGACGTTAAAATGTAAATTTTTATATGTTGTTTTATTTTGCATTGAAAGTCAAATGCTTGTGTAATTGTCATTGCTTTTTTCAAATTCTTTTTATATTTCAAGGGAATTTGTATCAGGTAACTCCAAAGCTGTTCTAGAGTGATGACTCCCACAAATGTCACTGTCTTTACTGAATTCTACCTGCTGGGATTTCCAGGACTCCATCCACAGTATTATGGAGCCGTGGGAACCCTTTTGTTCTTTGTCTACTTGACACTAGCAGGAGGAAATTTCTTTATCATTTCATTTATTGCTTATGAGAGAAGCCTTCAGAAACCCACCTATTTAATCTTCTGTAATCTTGCAGTGTCTGATCTTGCTTTTGGGACCATCACGCTGCCTAAAAGCCATTGCAAAATACTTTTTCAATAGCAGTGAGTTACCATTTTATAGCTGCTTTGTGCAGATGTTTTTTGTTCACTACTTAGGGTCTATTAACTCTTTCCTAATGCTATTAATGGCCATTGATCGGTTTGTTGCAGTGTGTAACCCACTGAGATACTGTATCCTTATTACAAATAAGACTATTTTATTGGCATGTGCAGTGATTTGGATCATCTGTATTTCATGGCTGACAGTCATTGTTTATCGTGCCTTTGATGAGCCCTACTGTGGTTCTAATGTAATAACCCAAAATATACTGTGACCACATTTCGATAATTAATCTGTCTTGTAGAGATGTAAGCCAGCAAAAGTTTGTTTCATTTTCATGTGCCATGTTTGTTCTTTTGGGCCCTTTGATTTTTATTATATTTTCTTTTATTGCTATCATCACGGCTGTTTTCAAAATCTCAGATGTTCAGGCCCGTTATAAAACGTTCTCAACTTGCACTCCTCAACTACTTATCATTTGTCTGTACTATGTGCCCAGATGTGTTGTTTATGTGCATGATGTGACAATAGCGATCTCACCTGGCATTCGGGTGATGCTAATCATGTGGTACAGTCTTCTCCTACCTGTTGTCAATCCAGTGATTTACTGCTTCAGAACTAAAGAAATCAAAGATGCATTAAAGAAAAAATTTCGAGATAGAAAAGTGAACATGCAGATATGATGCTCTAAAAATATTGAAATTGCTTTAATACAGTACAGAGTAATGTTTACACTTTGCCGTGTTTATGTATTTATGTAATTGTAATTCAGGCTGGTCTTACACATAATGAGAATCAATGACATATGTGTAAAAATAATGAATATTTTCCCTGATGTGCAAACAAATTTTTTCAAGTAAGTCTATATTATTGCCCTCTTTTTTTCTTTTTTTTCTTTGCACATAAGGTGTAGATACTAAACAGAGAACTCACTCAGTTGTATAGTTTAGTTAAGATCTTCATTTAATTTTGAAGGTATCTTTCATTAATGAAATGTTCTAACACATTTACTCATCTACTCAACTTTTAACAGTAAAGTCATTATCAGGTATTATATTGTACAATATAGTGAAAGAGAGATGAAGGTGAACGTGGAAATTGGAATAAAAAAAATGTTAATTCACAACTTGTTCAATTAACTTAATGCAATTTCTGTTCCTGCCTTGGAATATGACTAAAAATAAAGTGCTTCTGTAAATATATTCTTCTATCATAGAAAATACCTATAAACATTCAAAACATTGAGTGTATGTACAGTGTAGTCACATGTTTTTATTAAAACAGTGAAACTGTAAAGCAGGATGATAAGATTTTCTTAAACACAAGATAATTTTCATAGTTGCCATAATTTCTGATCCAAACAATGTAGAAAATCCTAAAATTTGTATATGGGAGAGAAAAGCCAAATCCTCCATAACCAACTTATTCACACATATTCATACTTTAATATGCATATAGTATACTAACGTATTTGGCATTAAGAAGCTAATGACTTTTAGTTTTTTATTTGTATAAACTTGTTCTCTGACAGGAAGACTGTAAGAATTGTTAGATTTTGCTGTATTTGGCTGAGCAGTGGTTTGGGTGGCTCGCTAATGTATTAGATTTCTCTAATACATAAAATAAGTAAGCTAGACCAGAGTTCTTGTGGGGAGAAGAATTTATTGAAGGCAGCAGGTCTTCGACAGTGATGTTAGTCGTCTTCAAAATATCTTAACCCTTGTAAGAGTTCCAGCTTCTCCCTAGATACTCCGTAGCTTGAGACAGAACTTTATACCTGAAGACAAAAGAACGAGCTACTTGAACGAGCTGTGTTCAACCAGCTCTCTATGTTTCTTGTACAGAACAACCTCCTGGACAGCAACTAATCTGGCTTCAAAAGCAGCCACTCAACTGCGACTGCCCTGCTCTCTGTTACTGAAGCCCTGCGACTGGCAAGAGCAGCTTCAAAATCCTCAGTACTCATTTTGCTGGACCTGTCTGCTGCTTTTGACACCGTTAGTCATCAGATTCTCCTGTCCACCCTCAGAAAGATGGGCATCTCTGGAACCGCACTCCAGTGGCTTAACTCCTACCTTTCTGATAGATCCTTCATGGTGTCTTGGAGGGGTGAAGTTTCTAAGTCACAACAACTTGCTACTGGGGTTCCTCAAGGCTCAGTACTTGGACCACTTCTCTCCTCCATTTACATGCCATCATTAGGATCTGTCATTCAGAAGCATGGCTTTTCCTATCACTGCTACGCTGATGATACTCAACTCTACTTCTCATTCCAACCAGATGACCCGACGGTAGTTGCTCGCATTTCAGCCTGTCTGAGTGACATTTCTAGCTGGATGCATGACCATCACCTTCAGCTCAACCTTACTAAGACTGAACTCCTGGTGGTTCCAGCTAACCCATCGTTTCATCACAACTTCTCTATACAGCTGGGTTCGTCAACCATAACTCCTTCCAGGACAGCCAGAAACAGTTGTGATGGATCATCAGTTAAGCTTCACAGACCATATTGCTACAATGACTCGGTCCTGCAGATTTGCCTTATACAACATTAGGAAGATTAAACCCTTCCTGTCAGAGCAAGCCACCCAACTTCTTGTCCAAGCTCTTGTTCTCTCCAGACTGGACTATTGTAATGCTCTCCTGGCGGGCCTTTCTGCATGTACTATCAAGCCTCTGCAAATGATCCAGAATGCAGCAGCGAGGGTTGTCTTCAATGAGCCCAAAACAGCTCACGTTACTCCTCTCCTCATCAGGTTACACTGGCTACCAGTAGCCGCTCGCATCAAATTCAAGGTACTGATGCTTGCCTACAAGACGACCACTGGCACGACGCCCACAAGGTCATTAATTCAATCTTATGCGCCCTCCAGAAGTTTGCACTCTGCAAGTGAACGACGCCCCTGAGGTGCCATCCCAAAGAGGTTCAAAATCACTCTCACTGACTTTTTCCTGGACTGCGTCCAGCTGGTGGAATGACCTCCCGATCTCAATTCGAACAGCTGAGTCTTTACTCATTTTCAAAAACATCTAAAGACTTATCTTTTTCACCAGCACTTAACCAACTAATACTAGTACTTACCTTTTCTTTTTCTTGTCTATCATATTCTTAAAAAAAAAAAACCCTGGCTACGTGTTCTGTACTAGGTCACACGCTTGATCTAGTTTTATCATTAGGCCTTGATATCAGTAATATATCTGTAAGTGATGCTGGGTTGTCTGATCACTGGCCAGTTTTGTTTGACAGTGTGATTTCCTGTCCTAGTCATGTAAAGCAGCCTAATACCTACCATTCAAGGTCTGTTAACCCTTCCACTGCTTTGCAATTTATTGATGCTTTTTTGGCCCTTCCAGCTCATAGTGATGTTATATCATCGCAGAATCAGAATTTTGATGAGCTGGTAAATTGTTTCAATTCTTCATGTTCAGAAATTTTAAACTTAATTCCCCCTTATAAAACCAAAAAACTGAAATCAAATAATCAACCATGGTTTAATAGCGACATAAAAATTTTAAGGAAAAAATGTAGAAGAACAGAAAGGCAATGGAAGAAGGACCAAATTACAAATCTCATATCAAATCTTACCGAGTAACTTGTCTAACTTCCCGGAAGCAGGTTTTCCTTGCAATGGTCAAAATACTTCTTTAACATAATCTCAAAATATTCCCATTGCCCAAAGATACTGTTTTCTACATTAAATTCAGTATTAAACCCTTCTAGACCGGCCGGCCCATAACCTAGCCTAGACTTATGTTAGAAGTTTTGCAACTTCTTTATAAACAAAGTTACTGAAATTAGGGCACAGATCTCTAGTAATTTAACTCAGAATTATCAATATGCAAATATTTGCCCCTCTGCTTTTTCTAATTTTCAGACTATTTCACACTCTGAGCTGTTGAGCATTATCTCTAACATGAATCCAACCTCTTGCTCTTTTGATGCCATTCCCACAAAGTTACTAAAGGATGGTCTGTCCTCTGTGTTGCCAAGTCTACTTTCTATTATCAATAGCTCTTTACAAACGGGTACTGTACCATTTTGCCTTAAACAGGCTGTGGTCCAAGCTAATCTCGATCCTTCTGATTTTAATAACTATAGGCCCATTTCGAAACTTCCATTTTTGCACAAAGTTCTGGAAAAGTGTGTAGTAAATCAAATTTCCCCCTATTTAATCTCTAACAACATTCTGGATCCTTTTCAGTCTGGCTTCAGAGCTAAACACAGTACCTGAATCTGCACTTTTGAGGGCCGTAAATGACCTCTTACTATCTGCAGACTCTGGTAACTGTACTATTCTTCTATTTATTGGACTTAAGTGTGGCTTTTGATACTGTGGATCATCGTATCTTGTTAAAGAGATTGGACCTTGAAGTTGGCATTCATGATGGTGCACTAGATTGGTTTGCATCATAACTCGCAAACAGGAATTTTTTGGTGGAAACTGGAGATTTTTTCTTAAACAGGCTGTGGTCCAAGCTAATCTCGATCCTTCTGTTTTTAATAACTATAATCTTATTTTCCTTATACTTTACTCCCTCCTTCGTTTCATTTTTGAGTCCCATAAAGTGTCATATCACATTTATGCCAATGACACTCTCTATTTTCCGTTAAAATCAGGTAGTGATTCAGTTTCCTCTCTGCTAGCTTGTTTAGAGGACATTAAGGTGCTTGGATGGACAATAATTTCCTTCAATTAAATCAGAAGACTGATGTTATGTTGTTTGGCCCTTCACACCTTTTAAATAATATACAGTATGTTGTTATTGATCTTGGGTTAAAATTTGATAAATCAACTCTGTAGTTAGAGCCAGTTTTCTGCAGCTTAGGGGACTTTGCAAGCTGAAAAATATTCTGAGCTTTAGTGATTTGGAGACCGTTATTCATGCTTTTATTTCTACCAGGCTGGATACTGTAACGCTCTATATGCTGGAATAAATCAGTCCTCGCTCTCGCGATTACAACCTGTACAGAATGCTGCAGCTCGTTTTTTAACAGAGACAAAAAAAGAGAGAACATATTACACCTGTGTTGTCATCACTTCATTGGCTACCTGTTCGATTCAGAATTGATTTTGAGGTTTTTAGTATTTGTATTTAAATCACTTCATGGTCTTGCCCCTTCATATATTTCAGACCTGTTCCAGACCCTTCATATATTTCAGACACTGTTCCTGTGGCTCAGTAGTAGAGCATTGTGTTAGCAGCGCAAAAGGTCATGGGTTCAATTCCCAGGGAACACACATACTGATTTAAAAAAAAAAAAGTTTAGCCTGAATGCACTAGAAGTCGCTTTGGATAAAAGTGTCTGCTGAATGCATAAATGAAACTATAACATGGGAAGATTACAGCTGATTACGTCATCATCCAGCCCCAGCCCGAAAACATACACCGAGAGTGTCGAACCAGCTTACCCTGGTTGGAGAGCTCTAGGAACTCCTCTACATACCTCTCCATTTCCCAACCAACCTGCCACAGACACCAAAGCCCTGTCTTCAGCTGTAGTCATCTGTTTGGGTCCGCTGTTCTGACGTCACGATCACTTTTGGAATGTAGAGACGCAGGAGAATTCTTCAACTAGATTTTAATTCAAACACGCATTGACTACAAACACTGGAACTTAGGGATGACATATACAGTGGACCCAGACTCAGGGAAACACAGGGGCTTAAATGCAAGGGGCAAACAAGATATTTTATCAAAACACAGCTGGATACAAATTAACACAATGAGACAGGAACCGAAAACCATGACCAAAAAAAGTAAAAAACAGGAACTAAGACAGGGTAAAACAAAGAAACACAAGTCCACAACACAGTTGTATTAATGTATATGAATATTCTATTGTGCATTTGTTGTAAAGAATTTTTTTCAGTTCACAAATGGTGAAAGACATTATAATCAACACATTGGGGATTGGGAGATTTTGTGGAATTCAGATTTTGAGCAGTCTGACAGTGGGATGCCACAAGGAAGTTACAGCCCATGTTATTATTATTTATTACCAAGTAAATGATCATTTTTATAATTGTCTGTGCCTATACAGAGGCATTTTTGTGTTCTGGCGGCGAGCGTGATTTCACCAAGTACAACATGTTCCTGGATTAACATACTTGTTTGATCCTGTACCAACATTCCAATCACCAATCAGAATTGAGATATAACTTTTTCAGGAAATATCTGTTATAGGCTTACAATCAGGATTAGGTGCTTCTACTCCCTTGTTAATCAGATATAATTTCCCACTGATTTTTGGGAATAAAATTATGGGATAGGGTTAGGTAAAGGGGTAGGGATTGGGTTTAAGTCAGAGCCGGCCAAGCCACTAAGCGACCTTTTGCAATTGCCAAGGGCCCCTGGTGGCCAGCAGATTTTTTTTTTTTTCTCCCCCCTAGAGTCACTGCTAGCTAGTGGGTGAAAAAAATCATACATCAGGAAGTAAACATAAAATAAATAAATAAAAAGAAAATGGCCTACAGCGCTCATTTCTACACCGCATCATGATAAGCACAGTTTTTGTTATTTATTTAGTTTCTTTATTTATGGCGAGTTCCCCCCGCGAATCTGACCCTGACTGACCCCTATGATGTCACCTCGTCACCTGGTCCAGTATCTGTGTCAGTCAGTTTTACTCCGACGTCGACGATGTGTCTGACAAGAAACGAAAATATCTTTCTGGCCATGAAAAAGCGACAAAAGAAGATGCTGGAAGAAGAGAAGGAAGCAAGAAGAATAAAGGGAACTGTAAATCTGTAGGCTTAATTTTCCTGATACCGGTATGGATATCTGCAGTCTAAAAGTCTTATATTGGATGCCAAAACACTTACCAGGGGGCTCCCTGCACAACACCCTCCCCTGTCGGTGATAGGGTTGGGAAACACATACTTTGTTTTGGTTTTTTGAGTGCTGGGTGAAACCCAATTGTTTTTTTTGTGTGCACTTCTCAGAGCCTAAGCTGCCTACAGAGAGACACGTTTTTTTTGACGGGCCTGCTTATGGGTGCAGGCAGCTAGCAGATTGTTAGGAAAGATTAGATGAATGTGATCATTTATGGTTGGGCCTTTTTTGGGCCTGAAATCGCTGATACACCGTCCTTTAATTTCAATTTTTGTTTGTTTTTAGCAAATTACTTTTTTTCCAAGGAGACCCCACCATGTATGCATTGTGCGCACACAAATACACAGGTTTTTTTTGGATTTTAATAGTTTCTATGGAAATGGTACCTAATTCTTATTATTGTTACTATTAATCTTGTTTGTGGGGCTTTAGATGTTATTGTTAATTTTTTTTATTTGAAAAATTCAAACATTTAAAAGTTTCTATTTTATCATTTATTTTATATAATATTTTTTTTTTATTTCAAAATGTTATTCTATTTGCTCTATTCCATTTAAATTATATATTAGGCTGTTGGTTTTGTGCTTCTTAAACTCTGGTGTCAATTAAAAAATGTTTCTTTGATGGTCAGTGAAAATCACTTTATCATTCATTCGTTTTTATCAGCAACTTCATCAGTGCTGTTGTGTCGTTGCGCTGCACTGCCATTCAGCTCGTAGTATCAAATAATTTTTCCTGATTTCGACATCAAAACCAGGAACTCAACTGAAGAACTTCAAGGTCTTTTATTGTTTCCCCCATTCACTCTGTACATGTTGCCACATAAGAACGAAATACTTACTCATGACCAGCAGCGTAACAAAGACAATTAAAACATCACAGGCATTACATTAGAATATTTTAAAACATAATTTAATAAACTAAAAATAACATAGTAGGATATATATGTACAGTATGAAGTATATAAGGCAGTCACACTGTAACCTTTTCTTATCGCAGGCCTTACTTAAAAAAAACGGTCAAAGGGGCCTCCACCAAATTTTGTCTTAGGGGACGCCCCAAAGGGCTCTAGGGGCCGGCATCTGGGGGGGTTAAGTCCTATATTTTTGCAAAAAGCCGTGGACAATCAATTTTGGATCAAGGGATCATTAAAAAGATGTTGATACACCCAAGAATATGGTCTTACTTGGCAAAATTCACGGCGACGGTTGTGGTGGCACTAATATGGAGGAAGGGCCAGCCCTGTCCCATTTCTAAATCCCAAATCCAAGTCTCTCTTATTAAATATATACCTGTGTAATGTTGCTTGTGGTGGTTGTTCTTCCTGTCCCATTTTAAATGATGTTGTAAAAAAGGCAAAATAAAAATCAAATTAAATAGTTTTTCAAGGGTAAATCTGAAAAGATAACAATTCCGTTTATTGTGATAATGGAGCAAATCATAGAACAGTCATGTCAAAAAATCCATCCGCCCTGTTGGAGGCAGGTCCCCCCAAAGCCATTTCTGTTCTCTTTGACAACCTAAGCTGGACCTTGTGATGTGCATTGCTTCTAGGGTGCAACCGTTGGATGAAAAACTTAAGTAATTGTTACTCATTAAAACTGGTTGGACTATATCGTCAAAAAAAAATAAAACTGGTAACTTAGGCCTTATAGTTCACATTGCCAGTTTTTAAACCTGTGGTAGCTCCCATATGTGAAAATGGGTATTGCAATAATTTATTTGCTTTTTTTTTTTCAATTTTATTACTGTATATGTAAAGTTACAAATTCAAGTTTTTGTGACAACACTGTAATGTCAAAGGAACTCAAGAATGTTTAGTATCAAAGAAATCAACTGTTCATAAAGATAATCATGAATTAATGAGACAGCAGAAACTCCAAAAAAACACGTCAACTTGTGGGAGGTGGGCGGTGCCTTTAGTCATTTATTTAGTCTTGAAGAAATGGTGACTAGAATGCTGTCAATTATGGGACACACAAAGAGAAAGGCCATATTTTTTTGTTTGTGGATTAATACAATTAGTGATTGTGAATCTTCTCCATCAAACTCAAAAAGCTGCGCGATTTTTAATAAGCTTATGAACTTATACATCAAGAAAGTTTTTCATGATAGGTAATAGATGTGAATTGATTGATTATCTAATATAATCTGTGAATATGTTTATAAACAACAGCAATTGTTTCAGACGTTAAAATGTAAATTTTTATATGTTGTTTTTATGTTTTTGACAAGTCTCATGCCTTGTGTAATTGTCCTTGCTTTTTCACATTCTTTTTTATTTTCAGATGAATTGTATCAGGTAACTCCAAAGGCTGTTCTAGAGTGATGACTCCCACAAATGTCACTGTGTCTTACGCTGAATTCTACCTGCTGGGATTTCCAGGACTTCCATCACACCAGTATTATGGAGCCAGTGGGAACCCTTTTTGTTCTTATGTCTGACTTGCACACTAGCAGGAGGAAATTTCTTTATCATTTTTCATTTATTGCTTATGAGCGAAGCCTTCATAAACCCACCTAATTAATCTTCTGTAATCTTGCAGTGTCTGATTCTTGCTTTTTGGAACCATCACGCTGCCTAATAGCCATTGCACAAATACTTTTTCAATAGCAGGGAGTTTAATACCATTTTTTAGGCTGCTTTGTGGCAGTATTGATTTTTTGTCCACTCACACTTAGGGTCTATTAACTCCTATCATCCTACAGCTATTAATGGCACACTGTGATCGGTTTGTTGCAGTGTGTAACCACGGAGATACTGGTATCCTTATTACAATAAGCCTATTTTATTGGCATGTTCAGTGATTTTTGGTCCTCTGTATTTCATGGCTGACATGTATACCCATGGTATTGTTTATCATGCCTTTGTATTGAGCCCTACTTGTGGTGCTAATGTAATAACCCAAAATTAACTGCTGACCACATTTTTCGATAATTTACAATCTGGTCTGTAGAGACATGTCAAGGCAGCAAAAAGTGTGTTTTCCATTCATGTTCAGGTGGCCACTGTTTTGTTCTTTTTTGGCCCGGGCGATATTATTAGTAATAATATTTCTTCTTATGCTATCTAATACGTTTTTCAAAACTCCTACAGATGGCGTAATCTTCAGATGTGCACAGTTATGAAAAATCGATTATCAACGTGCGCTCCTCCAACCTCTTAATTCATTATACGTCTGTACTATGTGCCCAGATGTGTTGTGTATGTGCATGATGTTACCACTAGCGTAATCTCACCTGGCAGTCGGGTTTATGCTATATCACTGTGGGTACAGTCTTCCTTGCTCCCACCTGTTTGTCACTCCAGTGATTGCTCACTGCCTCCAGACAACGCTAAAGCAAATCCAACAGATTCCATTTATAAGAGCAAAAAACTTCTTCCAAGATATGAAAAGTGAGTCACGTTCTTGCGAGCTAAAGGCGGACTGCTAAAAAGGATTGAAAAAGTGCTATTCATACTTAATACAGTAAAGCACTTGTTTTACACTTTGCCAGTTGTTTATGTATTCCATGTAAATTGCTAATTCGGATTGCTGGTCTTTACACCTAGCTGAGATTCAATGAACATATGTGTAAAACATAATAGAAGATTTCTTCCCTCGATGTTGCAAACACGAATTCTTCTTGTATTTACAGTAAGTCTATAGTTATATGGCCCTTCATTTTTTTTCTGGATAGTTCTTTTCTTTGCAAAAACTAAGGTTATAATTATACGATATACAGAGAACTCACTCCAGTTGTATAGTTTTAGTAAGATCTTACTGTTTTCATATAAAACAGTGAAACTGAAAGGCAGGAATGATAAGATTTTCTAACACAAGAATGCATTTGATAGTTGGCAAGAATGTTCTGAATCCAAACAATGGAGATAAAAATCCTAAAATTGTATATGGGAGAGAAAACCAAATCCTCCATACCAGACCTATTCACACGATGCATACTCTTCTTAATAATGCATATAGTATCTAACTATACTTGGATTACAGAAGTAAGATTTTTTTGTATAACGGTTCTCTGACGGGAAAGACTTAAAAATTTGTTGTTTTTTGCTGTTTTTGGCTGGGGCAGGGGTTTTGGGTGGCCGTTGTTTTAGTTCTCTAATACATAAAATAAGTAAGCTCCCATCCTGCAATCTACAAGTTTCTGTGAAAATGCTTTTCCTTTGATATTTAACAAATGGACCATTTGGTTCACCTTCCAAACGTTTCGCAATTGATCTGAGGACGCCACTATGTAAATGTCGGCAAGATACAAAATTTTTCAGAAAAAAAGAAGCAGTCTTTTATACATGCTTTTATTTTTGCCCCGACAGAATGAATGTAGAGGGATATTTCATTTTTATTCAATTTAAAAAACTCCGCTTATGAATTGGCAACAATAAACAAAGGGAAAAAATGCAGGAGGTATGCGTTTTTGTCGGGAGGGTTTATTAGGCGCATGGGGGTTTTTAAAATTGGCGCAGCCCCCCCGCTTTAGGAGCCCCGGCCCACGGGCCGATGATGAAGGTGGGGTTCTGGGTGAGGAGGGACCCGGGGTGGGGGGAGTGGGGGGTGAACATTTGGTTGGGTATGGGAGGGTCCCCGGGAGGGGGACTGGTGAGGGCCCCGGGGGTTTTCAAGAGGGACGGGGGGTCTAAACCCTTTCTTTATCTATTTACTTCACCTGGACTTTCACGTTACTTTGCAGATTACGCCCCGGGCCGTCTTTTGGGGATGAATCCCTATGGGCTTCAAAAAAAGAATTTTTGGTAAAATTGGTAATTATTTTTCTCCTCGAACTCATGCATTGAACAATCGGGTCAGTAACATGCTTTTCACAACTTTTTTCCTACGGGGTGCGATCTGGGATTTTTACCTAGTTAGGGACCGTGGTGATTCCCTTTCGGCAGCATTTTTGTCCGTGCGGGGGAAATTCAATTACTTTGCTCGTTTCCGAGATGCCCGCTATTTCGCTCTGCGAGAATTAATCAGCCGAGGTTAAAAGGCCTTGTGAAATGCAATCGATCAAACAAGACATTTTTGTTAAAACATTCTTTTTAAAAAAAACCTCTGGACTTCTTGTTCATCACTGAAACCTGGGCCCACAGAAAATGACTATGCCCTTTATCTGAACTTTCCCCGTACACTTAATATTATAGTTCCCTGAACTTTCCCGTCGGGGGGGAGGTGTTGCGTTTTTTTAAGGAGTTTAAAAGTAAAATCTTACCAGGTGTTCCCAAGTTTTTAGGGGCTAAGGTTTAAGTAAACTACTAGCCCATTTTTTGGTTTATTTAAGACCCCAAAATTAACAAGCTTTTTAAGGGGGTTATCAATTTTCTATCCAATTGGTTTCAAGTACTGACAATTTTTGATCTTTGGGGATTTAAATAAAACTTTTTGTCCCTCGAAAAACCCCTTGGAGAGATTTCTTCACTTTTAGACCTTTTAACCTCACACAACAAATAACCAAAAACAAAAGGGTCACATCTTGATCTAGTTTTTTCAAGGCCTGATATCAGTAATATATTGTAATAGTGGGTTTTTTGTCATGGCCAGTTTTTTTCAGTGGATTCCTGTCTAGCATTTGTAAACCACCTTGTTATGGTTCAAGCAACAATTTGGCTGTTGAGTACTATAATAATACATATTAGCACTTAGATGCATCTCTTTGTTTTTTCCTTTCCCCCTTCTTCCTCTGGCTGCATTAATAAAGTTTCTGCAAGACGTTTGTTGTGTTTTTTCTGACTTCAAAGAACGTTACAGGAAGGTAAGCTAGGATGCCTTTGCTATGATGTGTCCCAAATTATGCATATCATCTAATTCGTCATTTTGGAGTCCATTTAAAACAAACCAATTAATTTGGAAATGAATTATAGTTATTTCATTTGAATTGACAAAGTGCCAGAATGATATACTGGCAGTCTCAAAGATGGGTTTTAATGAACATAGCCTATATAAAATTAATGATCCAATTCAGAAAAATAATTAAAAATAATATCAACTGGCAAACTAAAGTAATTTGACAGTCATGAGGCATTTCAAAATTTACCTGAACCAGTAATAAAAATATAACCTAAATAAAGCCGGTTATTTACCAAGGGAAGCACATTTCACAAGCACATCATCAAGTTGTATGGAGAGAATGACTGAATGAAGAATAATTAATCCAGGTTTTTTAACAAGAATAACCAACAATCACATGATCAGCAACCTTCCCTAAAAAGTGATGGCACTGGCATAATTGTGCAGATTCAGTTGCTCCATTTCATTGCGACACAGTTTTGGGTTAACTAGGTTTAAATGAATTAAATTACGCAATTTAATTACAAATAAAATGTAAGCGTAATCAGTTACAGTACTAAGAAAGAATTGTGTATTAAATTACATTTACTTATGAAATGTTAACGATTATAAAGGGGGTACAATCTGATTTTTTTTTTCTCCACACACCCACATCATATTTAATCGATTCTTTCATAAATTGCAGTGACGCTGTAAAATATGAGACACCACGTTCAGGAGTTTAAATAGGGACAAGAATATAACACATGCTATTCATGCATATGAATGTTAAAGATCTGACAACAGATGGGGCCAATGAAAAGTATTATGCTCCTCAGACAACGTTACAATTTAAACAATATTGAATGAGATTAAGTTCATATTGGTAAATTTGCACTGTGCTTAAAACATCTGCCTTATAATAATAAATAGTTATATTTACACTTTTATAATGTTCTTATGAAAAGGAATGATTCATCAGTATTTCCTGGGTCAATTTTAATCAGTGATTTAAAGTTATATGAATGATAAATAAACGGTGTTGTACCTTGTTTTTTAACATATTTTCAAATGTTTCCTCTTGATCGCTCTGAAAAAAAACACAGTCATTGGCTGATGGGTGGTAAGCAGGGGGGGGGGGCTATAGTCCTCAAAACACAACGAATAGGGGTTAAAATGCACTTCTAAAGTTAGGAGGTTCTCAAGCTTACTGGATCCACTGGAGACAGAGTGTTTGGCCGAGACTCTGGACGGAGGGGGCGTGACCACATCTCTGAACGGTGGGAAGGGGCTTCAGGATAACTGTCCTCTCAGCTATTTCTAAATATTTAAAATGAATAGTCAACGGTATCAAAAGGTAGAAAGTAAAGGCGTCCTTGTTGCTAAAGCACAGGACGATTTGGAAGCTATGGTGGTGGAGAGACAATAACTGGCAATAGAGGCTATTATTTTTTTTATTGATCAAACCACAAGATGTCACGATTAGTTTTGGGTCAGTGTTGTGATAACTAGATAAAAACAGTATAAGCTTTCAAATAAATTCTTATATTTAGGATTCTTTGGATTATTTTAAAGAGTTACATCTTTGGAGATTTGTAAAGAACTATGCCACTAGGATGAGTTGCATCCCTATCTCGGCAAACAGGATTGTTTGGTGGAAATTGGAGATTTCATCAAGCTCAGTTTTCCCGTCACTTGTGGGGTGCCCCCAGGCTTAATGTGGGTCCAATCTTATTTTCTTTATACTTATCCCCGCTTCGTTTTCATTTTTGAGTCCATAAAGTTTCAGATCCCATTTAGCCAATGACACTCAGCTCTATTTTCGTTAAAATATCAGTGAAAAATATTCTGGGATTTAGTGCTTTGGAGACCTTATTCATGCGTTTTATTTCAACCAGGGACTACTGTTAACTCTTCTATATGCTGGATAAATAAATCAGTCCTGCCCTCGCGATTACAACTGATACAGAATGCTGCAGCTCGTTTTTAACAGGGACAAAAAGAGAGAATATTACACCTGTGTTGTCATCACTTCATGGCTACCTGTTCGATTCAGAATTGATTTGAGGGGTTTTAGTCTTGTAAATTAATTCACTTCATGGTCTGTCCCTTATATATTTCAGGACCTTCTCCATTTGTACTCCAGTGAGAACGCTCAGACAAACCACCCGATAATACTTACTGTTCAAAAATCTCAACTTAAATCAAAGGACAGAGCATCTCAAGGTTTTGGTACTAAGGTCTGGAATTCCCACCTGTGTCTATAGACTACTCTTTTACATGTAAATCTCTTCTTAAAACTACTTTTTTTCTCAGATATGTGTAATTGATATGAATGTTTGTAGTCTTAAATATTGTTTTAAAAATTGCCATGATGTTTCCTGTCTTTCACAACTTCTGTAGACAAAAAGAAAAGGCCATGAGTTCGAGCACCTGTCTAGGGAAAATCGACGCACCTAGCATCTCCCATTGAATCGGAGTCTGGTGTATCTGGTCCGCGGTGCCAAAGCTGCCAGGGAATATTCCTCTGGCTGGGTTTCCTCCTCATCTGGAGGAAGAGTCTTTGAAGGTTGCCGTGCTCTCCTCCTCCAAATATTCGGACAGTCCTCTGTTTGGTCGCTTCATTCAGTCACGCTCAGTCTTCTGGAGTGTATCGAGCGCCAGGAGGAATTCGTCAACTAGGTCTGTTTAATTCACTGCATTGAACTACAACCATCCGCATCTTAGGGATAACATACAACATGGACCAGACTCAGAAACACAGGGCCCAGTTGCAGGGTAAGATATTGAAGATAGATGTCGATTAAAGAACAGGAGAATACAAAATTCACACAATGCGGTTAGTTTTGTCAACTCTTATGACCATTAAAAGCCATTTGTTTACTACAACTACAGGGGAAATTAGACACATCGGTTGCGCCTCGGTGAACATCGCAAAGAAGAGAAGAGATAAAGTGATAAATATTATACTGTGTAGTAAAATGAAAAATAATCATTACTTCACAAATAATTGCATACATCAACATGACATAAAACTAACGACAAATAGTAAATAAAACAAAACACAACACACAAAAACTTCCTCAAAGTGGGATGCCATAAGCATAAAAAACAGCAACATTCAAAAAGATTAATAAAAAAAAATCAATAGTATACTAAGAATGATAATACAAGTAGGGCGCAGACACAGATGTTGACCACCAAGGTGTGGACTCTGTTGTCCTGAGGACTAAAGTTGGAGGCAGACAACAGCCTCGGGTTGAGACGGTGCCTTGCTTGTTGCTAGAGGACCACGTGGCATTTGGTCTCAGTCCAGGACATAATCCTCCACATTCTGTAGCCAGAGAGCAGCGTGTGACCGTCCGCCCCAAACAGGAGAGCACCGCACGGGGATCAACCATAAGGCACAAGAGCACGAGCGGAGTTGGAGCACGAACGGAGAGCCACTGTCTCACTGAGAGCACCAAGTTGTCAATAAATCCACCCTTCGGGGATTTCTTCTGTCTATCGTTGGTGTAGTTCATCACTCGCCACACTGGTGGAGAATGCGGGCATAGTGTGAGGTGACACCGACAACCGAACCACCGAGGAAGTCACCGTCCCCCATTTGTTCTTTTTGTTGTTTGTTGCATTGTTTTCTGTTCCCTTGCTCTGTTTCCACAGGCGGCCGCTCCTCCCCCGGGCATGGAAGAGTGCTTAAACACCTAAACGAGGGGTGAGCATCCGCCAGCAGCAAATAATGGAGCACATGGCCTCACGTCAAGGAGACGCCGAACGCGAGCTCGCCGCCCACCGCACGCCGCTGCCTGACCCCCGTGTCCAAGCCGTAAAAGCTGATGCCGGCGCAAATGCGGGACGACGAGGGGGAGATGTATAGCAACTGATTTGAGGCCACCGCGATCCGGGAGGAGGCGGCAGAGGACGAATGGCCCGACTTCTCGCGCCGCTGTGAACGGGGAAGCGCAAGGGGGCGTATTCACCATGACGGCGGAGCGCAGCTGGGCTATGACGAGGTGAAAAAGGAAATCCTGAGCGAGTAGGCCTCTCCCCAATCTGTTGCAGCGCAGCAGTCCAGGGACTGGGCATATCGAGGTCGACAGCCCGTCGCGCCCAGCGGCAGAACTAACCGGGTTGGCCAAGCATTGGCTATGGACAGGGGGCCATCCGCACACAAGGTAGATGAGCGTGTGGTGATCGGACCGACTCCTCCGCGGGCCCTCCCCCGCGCGTGAGGGCAGGCGGCTGGCATGAGGAATTCCCACGATCTCGACGAGACGCGTGGAGCGCCATGAGCTGCGGAGGAATACGCCCAACAACCGGGAGGTAGGGAGCGAGCGCGCCATTTTCCGAAGGGTGGTCCAGGAGCGCGCCTCGCCGCGGGCACCCAGGCGACCCGGAAGCATGCCTGCGGTTCCCGGCCACCAGGACGAAACCGATGACCCACCGAGCCGCCCGCGATTCCCAGGGACGGACGTGGCTAGCAGGGGTTAGTGCACCATCCGCCGCCGGAGGCACCGCGACGAGGTGCCCGTCAATGGCCGGCGTCACGCCCTCATGACTCGGCAGCGGGGGTAAGCTGATACAACCCCTAACTGTCCTTCGCCCGAACCAGGTTCCAGAGAGCGGCTGGCGATAACGTGGCGTGCACGGGGCTACCAGGCATGTTACCGGCACGGCGACCTGCGGTGACCATCACCGCGACACTGGTCATGGCACGTCGAAGTGAGTGGGAAGCGGGAATTTAAAGGGACCCTACGGTACCGTTGCTCCCGGACGGGCTTGGCCGGGGTTTTGATCAGTGCCTCTACCTCCAGCACACAGCCTGCTAGCCTGGACGGGGAACGCGACACGGCGATCAGCAACGCGCCCCGACGACGCCCGCGCTGCTGCACGTCGGAGACAGCCGCGAGGAGGTGAGTCCAATCCCACAACGCTAACCTGTTTTTGATGTTTCCAGCAGATAAGCGGGAGGGGGAACGCTCGCAACGAGCAGCGGCGGGGCCGAACGCCTCAAGCATTGCTGGTCTCAAGTGGGGGTGAGCGGGAAAGGAGGAGGATTACAACCGGCTCCCCACCCCAATCCCCATTTCGTCGTCCAAAACGGCCTGCTTACTGTGTCGCGCAGCGAAGGGGGGAGGAAAAGACGTTGCTGTGGGTACCGCGAAAGCAAAGTCCAGACGGTGTGGAACTCGGCCCATGCCACCGAGGGCTGGCCACCTCGGCGCTCAAAACATCAGCGCAACGGATCCGGACGCTTCCACTGGCCAGGAATGGAGGGGGATGCAGCGGGTACTGCATAGCTTGCCGTAAGTGCAAAGAACGCGTAACACGCCACCATCTCCTCCACCAGCCGCTGACCCGGCATCATAGAGGTGACTTCGAGCGCATCGGGAGTCGGACCTGGTGGGGCCGCTGCCGAACTGTTCCGTCGGGGCATGAAACACATCTAGTATCGTGGATTCATGCCACCGAGACCCAGAGGCCATTCCCTCCGCAGGCCATATCAGCCAAAGAACATCCACAGGAGCTCTTCCTACTGAGTAGTCGGGGTGGGCTACCAGCGGAGATCTTGACAGGACCAGGGCAACTCTGTCATGTCCCGGATCAGGGCTGACTCTGCAAGAGCTCCTCAAGTCCGGCCGATCCGGACCAGCGTGTACATCCACACTGATGGGCTCGTGGAACGGTTTAACAGCCCCTTAAGCAAATGCTCGACGAGTCGTGGCAGAGGACAACGCGACTGGGACCAAATGGATCCCGTATGTGCTGTTCGGGATCAGGGAGGTGCCCAGGCTTCCACCGGCTCACGCCCTTCGAGCTCCTCTTCGGCCGCCAACCCGAGGGGCTATAGGAGCGCCCGGGAAGCCTGTGAGCAACAGCCTGCGGTAGGTAGGAACCCCGAAGCACATCAAGCCATGGACGAGAGCGGATCGCAGGTTCATGCATTGGTCCGGTGAGCACCTGTCCAAGGCCCAGCAAGACCAGCAGCGCCTCTTTCAATCGGGCGCCCAACAACGGGCGTTTCTCCAGCGGGAGACTCCGTCATGGTCTGGTCCCCCCTCCGCCTGTAAATGTCCTGGCCACGCTGGCGGGCCCATCACGGTCAACGAACGGGTAGGCACCCGTCACCTATAAAAGTGCGCCAACCAGGTCGCCGAAAAGAGGGCAGCTAATCATATAAATCTGTTGAAGCGCTGGGTGGGGACCGGACCCCAGCTCTGGCCTCGCCGGGGGGTCACAACCTCTCCCGTGAGTTGTAGACAGGATCCCAATCTCTCCGCGGCACAGAAGACGGCACGCAGGCACCTGGTCAGGTCAGTCTTGCTGTGTTCCCCCCCGCCAGGGCGGACGGACCGTCATCCAGCACGAAGTCCGAACACCACCAGGAGGTGTTATCGTACGGCAGCAGGCTATCGTGTCCGGAGGCTCGGCGACACGCAACGAGACAGAGGTACAGGAGATGTTGAGTGGGGTAATTGGCACCGCGCGGAGTACACTGGTCAGGCCCCATCGTAATGGTCCCGAAGCCCGACGCAACCCTCGGTCTGCAACGACTTCCGCGACTTTAAATGAGGTCTCTGAATTTGAGGCTACCCCATGCCCCGAGGCGAATGAGATCCTGGATAGACTGGAAGGGCCGGTTCATATGACTTCGACCTCACCAAAGGTTATGGCAAGTCCCTCTGTTAAGGATGCAGCCCAAGACAGCCCTTCCTCAACCCCAGTGGCCACTGGCAATACCGGGTCCTTCCTTCGCCTACACGGGGCCGCCCCCCCCACCTTCCATGGCTCAATGGATGTCCTGCGGATGCCTCCCCCATAATGGGCCTACCCACTCGGCCTCACAATCGACGTACGTGGGTCAGCCTTCCGAGACCTGGGCGGGAGGCATTTAGAGCGGCTCTGCATTTGTACCGGAGGGTGCTGCTGAACTCCGCGCCGGCGGGCTCACCGCCAACCCCGGAATGTCACCTGGCCTTCACTCCGGAAGCCAAGTACCCTGGTCTTCTGCGTGGTCCGCCTGTCCTCATCCGGCCCCAGGAAAATAAGGGTATCAGCTTACTCCTCCTTCGGTCACGGCGCGGCCCACTACCAAGACCCAGACGAGCCGTTTTTTGGGGTTGGCGGGATCTAAACCGTTGTCTTAAATCCCTAACTCTCGCTCGCTTACCAGTCTCTTCCCTGACAGATCTGACCAGGAAGGGGCAACCCGAGAAGAGAGCCTGTAGTCCCAATCGGAAGAGCATTCCAGCAGGTGAAGTCCGGCCCTCACCACGGAGCAGTCCTGCGAGCCCCGAGTTCAACTTGCCCCTTCCTGGTGCAAACCGACGCCTCAGACACCGGCGGTAGGAGCCGTTCTCTCCCAGGTCCCAGGACGGCGAGGAACAACGGTTGATCTATATTATGCCGGAAGCTTGCACCGCCTCTCCGCAGATAGCATACGTAAAGGCCGCCGTCGTGGAGAAGGAAGCGTTGGCCTGTCCAAGTGGGCAGTCCAAGCCTCTTACACTGATTCCCAAATGCAGGCATCCTGGTGACGCTGATCTGCTATTCCAGTCCTCGGGGTTGGTCCGGCTCTGTTCACCCTTGCTGACAATCAGCGCCACTGCAGTTGCGATGGCCCCCGCGCAAAGGACATTGACCCAGTCCCAGGGTGACCCTGTTTTCCTTGCCTCTCAGGACTTCACTTTCCCGTCACAACACACGGTCGTGGGACCAGCCAACGACGCCAACGGGTCGGACGGCCTCGGCCAGATAGGCAGCTTTCGCCAGGTCTGTTCAGGCTCCACTCCCCACCCTTTCCCATATCTAACATTGTTAACGAGGCGAAGGTCGAGATCTAGGGGGGGGCGGAGCTGTGACGGGGTCCCGAGGCGCTCGTCAGCGTGCTCGCCTGGCACCCAGTGGAATCACCGGAACTAGCCGTCACAGGCTGAGCGGCAGCACCTGAAGCTCATGAAGAGCGTCTACATTCAGCAGGGGAGGAAAACAGTAGGAGTGAGCACTGTCTCCGACACAGAGCCTAAACTCTTTCACTCCTCTGTCACGAGAGCAGCGTCCGTGACGTCAGCCCCAACCAGGAAGCACCGCACGGGATACACCCACTCAAGGCAACGAGAGCACCGAGGGAGTGGAGCACTACGGGAGAGCACTGTCTTCAGTGAGAGCACAAAGTTGTCAATAAATCCACCCTTCGGGGAGTTCTCTGTCTAATCGTGTCGTGTAGTTCCTCACCTGACACACTATACAGAGGCATTTGGTGTGGTTGGCGGCGAGCGTGATTTCACAAAATACAATGGTTCTGGATAACATACTTGTTGATACTATAACAACATTCAATCAACAATCAGACTTGAAAAGGAACTTCAGGAAAATACTGTGTTGAGGCTTACAATCAGGATTAGGTGCTCTACTCCCTGTAATCGATAAATTCCCACTGATTTTGGAAGAAAATTATGGATATGTTTAGGGTTAAGGGGAGGGGATTGGGTTAAGTAATATTTTTGGACAATAATTTGATTTCAAGGATCATCAAAGATGTTTGATCCAAGAAATGTCCATTACTTGGCCAAAAATCACGGCGACGTTGTGGTGGCACAATATGGAGAAAGGGCCAGCCTGTCATTTCTAAAATCCTACATCCAGTTCTCTATTAATATATAACTGTATGTTGCGTCCTGTCCCAATTTAAATGATGTTGTTTAAAAAAAAGGCAAACAAATTTTTGAATTAATAGTCAAGGGTAAAGCTGAAAAGCTTAAAAACAGGTCTTTTGATAAGGAGAATCATAGAAGTCAGTCAAAATGAGCCAATGTAACTGAATATTGAGATTAAGTGTTAAATGAAGCAGTGTAATTAAACAGTTTTAACATTTGGACACCGCATCAATAATGGAGCAGTTTATGAAGGGTTTCTATGGAACATTATAAGTTAGTCATCCGCCCTGTTGGAACAGTCAGACGCACATCTTTCTCTTTGACAGCAAGTTGACTGTGTGCAATGTTGTGAGTTGGAAAACTTTAAGTAATTTATTTTATTAAAAACTTTGACCATCGTCAAAGTTAAAATAAAACGTAACTTAGGCCTAATGGTACACATTGAAGTTTACATCTGGGTAGGGCCTTCTGAAAATGGTATTGACTATATGATATTTTCAAATTATTACTGTATATCAAAGTTACAAATTCAAGTTTGTGACAACACTGATGGAAGGACCAAGCATGTTAATGTCAAAGCAATCAAACTGTTCATAAGATAATCATGAATTAATGAGACAGCCGAAAACTCCAAAAAAAAACGTCGATTTGTGGGACGGTGCCTTAGTCTTTATTCAATCTTGAAATAAACCGGGTGACTGTGTAGTAGCCTGTTGATGGACACACAAAGAGAAAGGGGGGTTTTTTGGGTTTGTGGATTAATACAGTAGTGAGTTCGTGAATCTGCTCCATCAACTTAAAAATAATGCAATTTACAGATTAGCGTATTACATCAGAATAGATTCCATGGAGGCAATGTCTGGGACATGATAGATTATCATATAATCTCGTGAGAATTTTTTCAGAGTTGAAATGTAAACTTTATATGTGGTTTTATTTTGAGAATGACAGGCAAAGCTTGTGTAATTGTCATGGTTTTTTAAAATTGATTATATTTCAGTGAATTTGAGTAATAAGGATAAATCCAAAGCTGTTCTAGAGTGAGACTCCACAAATGTCACTGTCTTACGGAATTCTACCTGCTGGGATTGCCAGGACTCCATCAACATATTATGGAAGACTGGGAACCCTTTTGTTCTTTGTCTTTGACACTAGCAGGAGGAAATCTTTATATTTCATTTATGCTTTGAGAGAATAGAAGTCTTCAAAAAACACCACCTATTGCATCTTCTGTAATCTTTGCAGGGCTGATCTTGCTTTTGGAACCATCACGCTGCCTAAAGCCATTGCAAAATACATTTCAATAGCATGAGATACTTTTATAGCTGTTCTCTGGACAGATGTTTTTTGTTCACTACTAGGGTCTGTTAACTCTTTCATAATGCTATTAATGGGCCATTGATCGGTGTTGCAGTGTGTAAACCAATGAGTACTGTACCTATTACAAAATAAGATATTTATTGGCATGTGCAGTGATTTGGTCATCTGTTATTTCATGGCGAGACAGTCATTGTTATTCATGCCTTGATGAGCCCTATGTGGTTTACTTAATAAACCCAAATTACTGTGACCAAAAATTCGATAATTAAACTGTCTTGTGAGATGAGCCAAAAAGGTTATGTCATTTCAGTTGCCATTTTGTTTTTGGGCCCTTTGATTTTATTATATTTTCTTATTGCTATCATCACGACGTTTTCCATATCTCAGATGTTCAGGCCGTTATAAAACTTCTCAACTTGACACTCTCAATAAAACTTCTTCATTTGTCTGTACTATGTGCCCAGATGTGTTGTTTATGTGCATGATGGACAATAGCCGGATCTCACCTGCATTCGGGTTTTAGCTAATCATGTGGTACAGTCTTCTCCCACCTGTTGTCATCCAGTGATTACTGCTTCAGAACCCAAAGAAATCAAAGATGTATTAAAGAAAAAATTCGAGGATAGAAAAGGAACATGCAAAAATATGATGTCTAAAAAATTGAAATGCTTTTAATACAGTAGAGGCGTATTGTTTCACTGTGCCCTGTTATGCTATTTATATATTGTAATTGTCTGGTGGTCTTACAATAATGAGAATCAATGACATATCTGTAAAATAATGTATATTTCGCTGATGTGCAAAACAATGTTTTTCAGTAAGTTATTATTCCACCCCCCCTTTTTTTGGAAAAAACAAGGTGTAGATATACACAGAGAACTGGACTCAGCTTGTATAGTTTAGTTATGATCTTCAATTAATTTCGAATTGGTATCTTTCATTCATGAAAAACATCATTTAATCTCTAGTCAACTTTTAATGTAAAGTCACTTATCAGGTATTATGATTGGACAATGTGAAAGAGAGCTGAAGGTGAACGTGGAAATTGAATGAAATGTCAAATTCATATAGCTAATGCAATTTCGTTCCTGCCTTGGACTATGACTAACATAAAGTGGACTGCTTCTGTAACTATATTATCTGTCATGGGAGATATATACATTCAAAACATTGAGGGCACAGGTTTTATTAAAAAACAGTGAAACTGTAAAGGCAGGATGGACAAGATTTTCTAAACACAAGTATTGATAGTTTGCAATACTTTCGCGGACCACCCCCCAAAAATGTAGACCAAATCCTAAAATTTGTAACTGAATATGATAAGTGGGAAGAGGGAGGGAAAGCCAATCTGCATAACAACTTAGTCACACATATTCAGAATTAATATGCATATTAGTATACTATGTAATTGGCATTTAAGAAGCTAATGACTTTATTTTTATCGGTATAAATGGTCTCTGAAGGAAGACTGTAAGAATTGTTAGATTTTGCTGTATTTGGCTGAGCAGTGGTTTGGGTGGCTCACCAATGTAACAGATTTTTCTAATACATAAAATAAGTAAGCTAGACCAGAGTTCTTGTGGGGAGAAGAATATATTGAAGGTAACAGTGTAGGAGGTCTTCAACAGCGATGTTAGCTGTTGTTTCAAATTTTAAACCTTGGTTCATAGCTCCCCTAGAATTCTTATAGTTCATCCCAAAGTTCTTTCTATGAGACAGAACTGTACACATGAAGCAAAGGTCTACAAAACGGTAAATGTGGACACCCGTTGCGAGATCCTGCATCTAAAAAAGGTTCTGAGAAATAAGGTTCCTTTGTTTCTAACGAAAGGGCATCTGTTTTCACACCTTTTACAGCCCGTTTCTGTTGATTTATCGAGGCACAGCCACCATGTAAATGCATCTGACTAAAGAGACACAGTGCAGTATTTTTTTCTGTAAATGACACTGTTTTCTGTTGTAGTAATCTTTTTGATGTTAAAGCTGTATTCATGCAGAAAATGGTTTTCAACTTTTCATTTCCCGATAGGGGTCAGGGCAGCAATGAACGGAACTACCAAAACACAAAAAGCTCAATGGTCTTCGCCAAATTTGTTCATAAGGTTTGCTGGCTCCATCCTGAAATATACAGCCTTGTAGGAGTCTTGTTTTCTCTTATACCTTACATATTGCCCAAAAGGGTATGAATCTGTTGTCTTGTAATGTATGAGAAAAGCATTCAGAAAGAAACCAAACATAACCTAATTTCTGTAACCTCGCAATGGCAGATCTTCACTGAACGACGACCCTACCCAAGAGTCAATTGCAATGTTCAGGTGGCTGACAAAATCATATCATTCAACGCACTGTTCCCCCCCAAACGCAGATGTATTTGTCCATTTTTCTAGAGATCTACAAATTCCTTTCTCAGCCACAAAAGGTTCTCGATCGATCAAGTCTATGCAATTCCTCTCAGATATCAGGATATCAGATATCATATCACCCCTGATGACAAATTTTCAATATTGATTATGGTGTGCATTGGGTGTTTGGTAGCAAACATGCTTGCAGTTATTGGAGTCACTCGTCTTGGAGACAACGAGCAAGGATGTATTGAAGTATTTACTGGATATTGATGCTGCCACACAGTCTAAAATAAACCATCCACTTATTTCCCAGCTGGTATCCTTCATCAGGACATTAATAGTCGTTTTTGTAACTCGTGGTTTAACATAAACTTGCGTGTGAAGTGAGAAATTAGTTTAGACTCACATAAAAAAAAAAAAAAACGTAGAACGAAAACCGTGTATCACAACTTTAAACTCATATGGTTTAAAAACACATGCTTTCAGTCTGAACCAAAACAGATGTTTTAGCAGCAGAGCTGTATTAGCTCTATTCTGGAAAGGGGGGCGGGAGGAGCAGCAGCCATGGCATTTAAAGAGACAGGCCCAAAAAACAGGCCTGTCTATAATTCCATCAACAGGCTCGGTGGAGTGCTTTGAGCTGATGAAACTTCACAGACACATTCTTGGTGTACACACGAGACTTATATTACATATTGTAAAAAAATGGGCCATAATATGTCTCCTTTAAGAAAAAAAACAGGTAGAGGTAATGCAAAGGCCAGTCTTAGTAAAAAGAAATAAATGCGGGTCCAGTATATGAATCATATATCATGGCCTCTAAGGCCATCTGAAATTTTCTTTCTAAAATAACTTTTTTTTTTTCTCAGGCTCCTATCTTTAGTTAAGTTATTTCACTTTACGGTAATAGCAACGACAGGAACCGTTCATGCCATTAATGTGACTGAATCCACAAATAGGAGCTGAGAAAATACTAAGACAAAATTGTTCAAACGTCACCTTAGGGCTTTTGCATCTGAACTTTTCAGATAATCATATATATGTGTGTGTGTGTGGTGTCGTGGTGTGTGTGTGTGTGTGTGGTGTGGGGTGTGTGTGTGGCTGTGTATATATATCTATATATATCTATATATATATATATATATATATATAATTACAAAGATATTTTATTAACACTGTGTGTAGAAATATATCAGATTTATACTATTTTATTTGACTGTTTACCTCTTAATGAGAACTTTATGTAAATGTTGTATTTATTAAATGTTATTCTCTGTGCGATTCACAAACTGTCTTTGGTCCCCAATCTCATATTATGTTTTAAATATTAATATAAGCAACCAACCCCTATATTAAGTGTTTAATATAGTAAGAAAAAAGATCTGGCCATATTGCATTCTAATGCCCAGAGATCAACAAGACTAACAATCTATCTTTATTTCTATATATAAATATATATACTATAGTCATCTAGTTTTGGGACCACGATCCAGGCCAAATATCTTCTACAGAGCTTCAAGCATGTACGACCCCTGGATTTTAGTATATTGTGGTCATATAGATGATCAGATATTCTATCTTGTGTCATATCTTGGTTTCATGGCTTAGTGTTTTCTCAGCTAGTGACAATCATCTTACCAAAACATGGTATCAGGTTGTAACTGGAAAAAACATTTATAAACTTTCAGTTCATTTAGTCGTTAACGATTATTAGAGATATCACATCTTTGAAATATAAATTAGCCAATGGCACAAGCAAACAAAAAAACGTTGTCCCAGAAACAAAGCTTAAGTGGTCACACACGAGACCCGTCAACATATGTCCCTGTGTGGGAGTTTCTTTTGTATTATGTGAGAGAGTGAAAAACAGCGACCTGTCATATGCGGGACACTGATACAGAGGATCATTTCAGTTGTTCTATTATCTATGGTAAATGCTTGGAAGCCAGAAATAACCAAAACAAGATTAAACAATTAGGTACTATTTAGTTGCATTACAAAGCTATGCTAATCACATTGGGCCAAAATTGTTTCAAACTGGCTATATATCCTTAATATTTTTTTATTATATAGTTTTGATGTCATATATCTGATTTCCACTTAGCTTTGTTGGCCTTTTTTCTTTTTCTTGTAGCGTACACAAGTGGTAACTGCAAAGCTGTTCTAGAATCATGACCCTCACAAATGTCACTGTCTTTACTGAATTTACCTGCTGGGATTTCAGGACTTCATCCACAGTATTATGGAGCTGTGGACACCTTTGTTCTTATTACTGACTCTAACAGGAGGAATATACTTTATTATTGCATTTATTGCTTATGAGAGAAGCCTTCAGAAAACCCCTATTCATTCTACTGTATTTCTTGCGTGTCTGATATTGCTTTTGGAAACATCACGCTGCATCAAGCAATTGCAAAAATATCTTTTCCGTATCAACACTTATCCTTATCATAGTTGTTTGTGCAGATGTTTTCTGTTCACACTAGGAAGCATTAACGCTTTTGTCTTTACTGTTAGTTGGACATGATCGGTTGTTCTTTGCTGTACGTAACCCACTGAGATACTGTGTCCTTATTACAACAAGACTGTTGTTATTGTAGTAGCATTGATTTGGGCAATGCTCATACCTCGATAGCAATCATGTTATCATGCCTTCGATGAGCCCTCTGCAATTCTAACATATAACACAACAAATTATTGTAACGGAAATGCAGTAATTGAAACTCTCTTGTCGAGACATAAAACAAGGAAAGGTGTTGCATTTTCATGTGCCATTTTATTCTTTTGAGCCCTTTGACTTTATTATATTTCTTTTATCGCCATCTTCACAATCGTTTTCAAACGCAGATTCAGCTCGATAGAAGAAATTATCCACTTGCACTCCTCGCTTTTATTTTTCGTATTATGTTCCCCAGCATGTGTTGTTCTTTCATTTGATTTGGACAGAGCATTCACTCCTGACCTTCGGATTATGTTAAGTATTGTGGTACAATCTGCTTCCACCTGTGCAATCAATGATATAGCTGCTTCAGAACCAAAGATATCAAGATTGATAAGGAGGAAAACTGAGACAGAGGGAAAAGTTAGCATGCAGATGACCAATGAGAGCCTAAAATATTTCAGTTGTTGGGTTAAGTTTACATTATACACACTCAAAAAAGGTACAAAATCTGTCACTGTGACAGGACCCCTTTCGAAGGTTCCTCTTTGTAACTTATTTTACTAAATATATGAATATAGTACCTAAAATGGTAATAATCCTACATATAGAGAACATATTAGGATCTAAAACTGTTACATAGTAGTACCTTTTGAAAGGGTACTACCACAGTCACAAACTTTGACATTTTTTTTTTTTCTGGGGAGTATGTCCTGTTATTTTGCAGATATTCATATTCCTTGTATTCTGTAAATGTTTGATCAGACTAACACAATATTTCTACCAATTTATTTTTGATGAATTTTTTTCTCTGGATGAGTTTTTCCACCGTTTAGAAATTGTCTTAATATAAATATGAGTAAACTGGGTGGTTTACCAACCCAGGGAAACATACATGAATTTCTGAAATCTTCTTTCCTCTAAACAAGGTATAAGTGTTCTGAATAAACCAGGTATATTTTATAAAGGCGTACATGATAGAAATTAATGTTTAAAGTTCTGGGTTTTTGTGTTCTTTTGTCTGTGTGATGAATCTGCTGGAAATACATAAAATCAGATTATAAAAAGAGACTTACTTTTTTTTGTTTTTTTATTTGAAATGTGGTTCTTTGTCAATAGTGTCAAATGTTACCATAATCCTTTTTGGATGGTTCTTGACATATTTGAAATTGAAAATAATCAGAAGTCTATTCTTAGTTTTACAAAGCATAACTTTAAAAGCATACTAGAAAAAACATAAAATAAGTGAGAAGTATTAAATACTTTAGACTATTATATGTTCGGTATGCTAAGATGCAGCTAAACGGATAATAGATCAAATAAAAATCAATATAAATAATCCTAAAAGGGTGTTTTTCCCTTGTTATGGTTCAAGCAACAATTTGGCTGTTGAGTACTATAATAATACATATTAGCACTTAGATGCATCTCTTTGTTTTTTCCTTTCCCCCTTCTTCCTCTGGCTGCATTAATAAAGTTTCTGCAAGACGTTTGTTGTGTTTTTTCTGACTTCAAAGAACGTTACAGGAAGGTAAGCTAGGATGCCTTTGCTATGATGTGTCCCAAATTATGCATATCATCTAATTCGTCATTTTGGAGTCCATTTAAAACAAACCAATTAATTTGGAAATGAATTATAGTTATTTCATTTGAATTGACAAAGTGCCAGAATGATATACTGGCAGTCTCAAAGATGGGTTTTAATGAACATAGCCTATATAAAATTAATGATCCAATTCAGAAAAATAATTAAAAATAATATCAACTGGCAAACTAAAGTAATTTGACAGTCATGAGGCATTTCAAAATTTACCTGAACCAGTAATAAAAATATAACCTAAATAAAGCCGGTTATTTACCAAGGGAAGCACATTTCACAAGCACATCATCAAGTTGTATGGAGAGAATGACTGAATGAAGAATAATTAATCCAGGTTTTTTAACAAGAATAACCAACAATCACATGATCAGCAACCTTCCCTAAAAAGTGATGGCACTGGCATAATTGTGCAGATTCAGTTGCTCCATTTCATTGCGACACAGTTTTGGGTTAACTAGGTTTAAATGAATTAAATTACGCAATTTAATTACAAATAAAATGTAAGCGTAATCAGTTACAGTACTAAGAAAGAATTGTGTATTAAATTACATTTACTTATGAAATGTTAACGATTATAAAGGGGGTACAATCTGATTTTTTTTTTCTCCACACACCCACATCATATTTAATCGATTCTTTCATAAATTGCAGTGACGCTGTAAAATATGAGACACCACGTTCAGGAGTTTAAATAGGGACAAGAATATAACACATGCTATTCATGCATATGAATGTTAAAGATCTGACAACAGATGGGGCCAATGAAAAGTATTATGCTCCTCAGACAACGTTACAATTTAAACAATATTGAATGAGATTAAGTTCATATTGGTAAATTTGCACTGTGCTTAAAACATCTGCCTTATAATAATAAATAGTTATATTTACACTTTTATAATGTTCTTATGAAAAGGAATGATTCATCAGTATTTCCTGGGTCAATTTTAATCAGTGATTTAAAGTTATATGAATGATAAATAAACGGTGTTGTACCTTGTTTTTTAACATATTTTCAAATGTTTCCTCTTGATCGCTCTGAAAAAAAACACAGTCATTGGCTGATGGGTGGTAAGCAGGGGGGGGGGGCTATAGTCCTCAAAACACAACGAATAGGGGTTAAAATGCACTTCTAAAGTTAGGAGGTTCTCAAGCTTACTGGATCCACTGGAGACAGAGTGTTTGGCCGAGACTCTGGACGGAGGGGGCGTGACCACATCTCTGAACGGTGGGAAGGGGCTTCAGGATAACTGTCCTCTCAGCTATTTCTAAATATTTAAAATGAATAGTCAACGGTATCAAAAGGTAGAAAGTAAAGGCGTCCTTGTTGCTAAAGCACAGGACGATTTGGAAGCTATGGTGGTGGAGAGACAATAACTGGCAATAGAGGCTATTATTTTTTTTATTGATCAAACCACAAGATGTCACGATTAGTTTTGGGTCAGTGTTGTGATAACTAGATAAAAACAGTATAAGCTTTCAAATAAATTCTTATATTTAGGATTCTTTGGATTATTTTAAAGAGTTACATCTTTGGAGATTTGTAAAGAACTGGCCCCCCAAAAGGACACCAATCCCCGGGTCGACCGGTGGTTCCTTGCGCTCCAGGACTTCCACTCACGTTACAACACCGGGCGGGGACAGCCAACGCAACGCGGACGGCCTCTCCAGGTAGGGGCCGCTTTCGCCAGGTCTGTCAGCTCCACTCCCCACCCTTTCCCATATCTAACATTGTTAACGAGGCGAAGGTCGACGATCTAGGGGGGGGCGGAGCTGTGACGGGGTCCCGAGGCGCTCGTCAGCGTGCTCGCCTGGCACCCAGTGGAATCACCGGAACTAGCTCGTCACAGGCTGAGCGGCCGCACCTGCAGCTCATGAAGATAGGTAGGCTCTACATGAACAAGCAGGGAGGCCATCCCGGAGAGGAACTTAGTCCAGTCCGCGTGAACCGCCAGTCTTGTGACGGTTTGGCCGTTCACCACTGACTGATGTCTTCCTCCCCCAAAGCCGGCCCTCGCGGCCAAAACCCAATATCGTCACTTACAGCACGCCTAACTCACCTTTCACCTCTGGCACAACAAGAGAAGAAAAGAGTTCCTGTCCGTGACAGTCAGACCCCAACCAGGAAGAGCACATGCACGGGATACACCCACTCAAGGCAACAGAGAGCACCGAGGGAGTTGGAGCAGCACTACGGGAGAGCACTGTCTTCAGTGAGAGCACAAAGTTGTTCAATAATTCCACCCTTTCGGGGAATTTTCTCTGTCTAACGGGTGTGTCGTGTAGTTCAAACACACCCTCGACACACTATAACAGAGGCATTTGGTGTGGTGGGCGGCTGATTCGTGATTTCACCAATACAATGGTTCCTGGATTAACATACTTGTTGATCCTATAACAACATTCCAATCAAACAATCAGAATTGAAAAGGAACTTCAGGAAATAACTGTGTTTGAAGAGTAAAAGGCTTACAATCCGGATTAGGGTGATCTCTACTCCCTGTTAATTCAGATATCATTTCCCACTGATTTTGGGAATAAATTATGGATAGGGTTTAGGGTTAAGGGGGAGGGGATTGGGTTAAGTCAATATTTTTGGACAATAATTTTGATCAAGGGATCATCAAATTTTTTTGTGTTGATCCAAGAATATGTCATTACTTGGCAAAAATCACGGCGACGGTGTGGTGGCACTAAATATGGGAGAAAGGGCCAGCCTGTCATTTCTAAAATCCTAACATCCAGTCTCTCTATTAAAAAATATACTGTATGTTGCTTCCTGTCCCATTTTAAATGATGTTGTAAAAAAAAAAAAAAAAGGCAAAATAAAAATTTTTAATTAATAGGTCAAGGGTAAATCTGAAAGATAAACAGGTCTTTTTGATAAGGCGAATCATAGAAGTCAGTCAAAAAATGATGCAATGTAACTGAATATTGAGATTAAGTTGTTTAAATGAAAAAGCAGTTTATTTAAAACCAGTTTTCAACATTTTTGACACCTCATCAATAAATGGCGCAGTTTATGAAGGGTTTTCTTTATATGAACATTATAAGTAGATATCATATCCTCCCCTGTTGGAACAGTCAGAGCCATTTCTGTCTCTTTGACAGCAAGTTGACTGTGTGCAATGTTTGTGACGGTTGGAAAACTTTAAGTAATTTATTATTATTAAAAACTTTGACAATCGTCAAAGTTAAAATAAAACGTAACTTAGGCCTAATGGTACACATTGCAGTTTACCCATCTATGGTAGGGCCTTCTTCGAAAATGGTATTGAATATATGATATTTTTTCAAATTATTACTGTATAATCAAAGTTAACAAATTCAAGTTTGTGACAACACTGATGGAAGGACCAAGCATGTTGAGATGTCAAAGCAATCAAACTGTTCATAAGATAATCATGAATTAATGAGACAGCAGAAAACTCCAAAAAAAAAAAAACGTCGATTTGTGGGACGGTTGCCTTGTAGTCTTTATATTCAATGCTTGAAATAAACCGGGTGACTGTGTAGTAGCACTGTTAGATGGGACACACCAAAGAGAAAGGGGGGGGGGTTTTTTTTATTTTTTGTTTTGTGGTTTAATACCAGTTAGTGAGTTCGTTGAATCTTCTCACATCAACTTAAAAATAATGCCAATTTTTAAACAGATTAATGCGTAATTACATCAGAAGGTAGATTCCATGGAGGCAATGTAATGTGACATGATATCTTATCAATATAATCTCGTGAGACATTTTATTTCAGGAGTTGAAATGTAACCTTTTATTATGTGGTGTTTATTTTGAGAATGACAGTCAAATGCTTTGTGTAATTGTCATTGTTTATTTTTAAAAATTGATTTTATATTTCAGTGAATTTGAATTGTATCAGGATAACCTCCAAAAGGCTGTTCTAGAGTGATGACTTCCCACAAACATGTCACTGTCCTTTAACTGAATTCTACCTGCTGGATTTCCAGACTTTTGACTTTTTTTTCTTTTAGTACGTTCTTTGACTCCATCCACAGTATTATGGAAGTCCGTGGGAACCCCTTGGGGTTCTTTGTCTTACTTGACACTAGCAGGAGGAAATTTCTTTATACATTAGCATTTATTTGCTTTGAGAGAATAGAATCCTTCAAAAAACACCACCTATTTAATCTTCTGTAATCTTTGCAGTGGTCGATCTTGCTTTTGGAACCATCACAAGCTGCCTAAAGCCATTGCAAAATACATTTTCCAATAGCATGAGAATCATTTTATAGCTGTTCTTTGGACAGATGTTTTTTTGTTCACTACTTAGGGTCTGTTAACTCTTCCTCATGCTAAATGGGCTATTGATTATATGGCCATTGATCGGTTTGTTTTGCAGTGTGTCCCCAACCAATGAGATACTGTATCCTTATTACAAAATAAGACTATTTTTATATTGGCATGTGCATTGAATTTGGTCATCCTGTTATTTCATTGGCGAGACAGAGTCATTGTTTTATTTATATATTATCATGCCTTTGATGAGGCCCTACTGTGGTTCTGAATTTAATAAACAACCCAAATTACTGTGACCAAAAATTCGATAATTAAACTGTCTTGTGAGATGTAAGGCCAAAAAAAAGGTTTGATGTCTTTTTCCCAGTTGCCATGTTTGTTCTTTTGGGCCCTTAATGATTTTTTATTATATTTTCTTTTATTGCTATCATCACGACTGTTTTCAAAATCTCAGATGTTCAGCCCGTTTATAAAACATTCTCAACATCTGACTTGCTCTCAATAACTACTTTATCATTTGGTCTGTACAGATGTGCCCAGATGTGTTGTTTATGTGCATGATGTGACAATAGCCGGATCCTCCCACCTAGGCATTATTCGGGTTATGGCTAATCATGATGTGGTACAGTCTTAGTCTTCCCACCCTGTTGTCAGCCCAGTGATTTTTACTTTGCTTTACTTTACTGCTTCGAACCCAAAGAAAAATCAAAGATGTATTTAAAGAAAAAATTTATTTTCGAGGATAGAAAAGTGAACATGCAAAAATATGATGCTCTAGAAAATCTTGAAAGATTGCTTTTAATACAGTAGAGGCGTATTGTTTACCACACTTTGCCCTGTATTATGCTATTTATATATCATTGTAATTGTCTGGCTGGTCTTAACAACAATGAGAGATCAATGACATATCTGTAAAATAAAATGTATATTTTTCGCTGATGTGCAAAACAATTTTTTTTCAGTAAGTTTATTTATTTGTTGCCAACCCGATGCCCAAAAGAAGCCCTGCCCTGCCATTGCCATCCCAAACCCAACCCTGCCAACCATTGCCTTGCCATGCCAACACCCCCTTTTTCTTTTTTTTTTGTGGAAAAAGAGGTGTAGATACTACACAGAGAACTGGACTCAGCTTGTATAGTTTAGGGGTTTTATGATCTTCATTTAATTTCGAAACGCGTATCTTTCATTCCTTCATGAAAACATCATTTACTCTCTAGTCAACTTTTAATAGTAAAGTCACTTATCAGGTATTATGATTGTACAATATAGTGAAAACAAGAGAGCATGAAGGGGATGAACGTGGAAATTGGAATGAAATGTCAAATTAATATACGCTCATCAATTGTTCTGTTCCAACCTGTTTCTCTACTCCTCTGCTTCCTCTCTCTTGCCCTTTCTGTTCCTCTCCCTTTCCTCCTCTCCCTGGCCCTTACTGTTTCCTGGGGGGGGGGGCTCCTGCCTCCTCCTCTTCTCCTTCTCTGCCTTGGAATATTGACTAACAAAAAATAAAGTGGATTACGTACGTTCTTTGTGTATATATTCTCTGTCATGGGACATTTATATACACTTCAAACACATTTAGGGCACAACAGGTTTTATTATCAAAACAGTGAAATACTGGGTAAAGGCAGGATGGACAACAGATTTTCTTTTCTAAACACAAGATCATTTTGATAGTTTGCCATAATTTCGCTGACCACCCCCCAACAATGTAGACCAAATCCTAAAATTTGTATACCTGAATATGTATACAGGGAGTGGGGAGAGGGAGGGAAAGGCCAAATCCCTGCATAAACAACCTTAGTCACACATATTCATACTTTTAATCTTGCATATTAGTATACTCATGGTACTTGGCATTTAAGAAGCTAATGACGTTTTATTTTTTTATTATACTGTTATAAAAAACTGGTCTCTGGGACAGGAAGACTGTAAGAAATTGTTAGATTTTTGATGTATTTGGCTGAGAGGTGGTTGGGGTGGTCTCACCAATGTAACCGAGATTTTTCTAATACATAAAATAAGTCAGCTAGAGCCAGAGTGTCTTCTGTGGGGAGAAGAATATATTGAAGGTAACAGTGTAGGAGGTCCTTTCAAACAGCGATGTTAGCATTGTTGTTTTTCAAATATCTTAAACCTTGAGTCATAGCTTCTCCCTAAGATTCTTTCATAGTTCTCCCCAAAGTTCTTTCTATGAGACGAACTGTACACATGAAGAACAAAAGGTCTACAAAACGGTACATGCTGGACCCCTTCCTCCCGTTGAGAGATCCTGCATCTATCAAAAGGTTTCTGAGAAATACTGTTCCTTTGATATTCTAACTGACTGGGCCATCTGTTTTCACACCTTTACAGAACCGTATTCGGTTGATTTCAATCTGAGGCACAGCCACCATGTAAATGCATCTGACCTATAAAGATACACAGTGCAGTATTTCCTTCTATCAATGTACACTGTTTGTCTCGTTGTAGTAATCGGGGTTTTTATGTTACAATTGTATTCATGCAGAAAATGAATTTTCAACTTTTCATTTCCCAGATAGGGGTCAGGGCAGCAATGAACGGAACCTACCAAAAACACACAACAAGCGCTCATGGATGGTCTGTTCGCACCAAATTTGTTCATAAGGTTTTGCTGGACTGCTTTTTTACTTTTTCTTCGAGTCTCTCTCTCCCTCCCTCCTGGAAAATATTACAGACTTGTAGGAAGTCTTGTTTTTCCATCTTATACCATAAATGACCTTGCCGTCTTGCAGTATGAATCATGTTGTCCTTTGGGTAATGTATGAGAAAAGCATTCAGAAAGAAACCTACCCATAACCTATCTTCTGTAACCTCGCAATGGCAGGATCTTTTCTCCCACTTTGGAACGACACCTAGCGCCCAAGAGTCAATTGCAATGTTCAGATTGGCTGACAAAATCATATCATTCAAAAACGCGCTGTTCTTCACCAGACGTGTTTGTCCTTTTCTTCCATTTTTCTAGAGATCTACAAATTCAATTCCCATCTTGCCACAAAGGGTTCTCCCGATCGATCATCCTATATGCAATTCCATCCTCAGGATATCAGGATATCAGATATCATATCACCCCTGATTTAAAAAATAAAATTCAATATTGCTGTTATGGTGGTGCACTATGGGTGTTTGGATAGCAAACATGAGGGCCTTGCAGGGGTTATTTGGAGTCACCTCTCCCTCTTGGAGACAACAGAGCAAATGGATTTATTTGATTTTATATTACTGTATATTTGCTCTGCTGCCACACAAGATCTAAAATAAACCATCCAATTTATTTTCCCAGCTGGTATCCTTCATCAGGACATTAATAGTCTGTTTTTGTACAGCTCGTGGTTTAAACATAAACTTGCGTGTGAAGTGAGAACTCTTAGTTTAGTCCATCACATGAAAAAAAAAAAAAAACGTAGAACGAAAACCGTGTATCACACAACTTTAAACTCATATGGTTTAAAAACACATGATTTCAGTCTGAAACCAAAACAGATGTTTTACAAGCAGGTCTAGAGCTGTAAGAGTAGCCTCTATTCTGGAAAGGGGGGCGGTGAGGAGCAGCAAGCTCATTTGCATTTAAAGAGACAGGCCCAAAAAACAGGCCTGTCTATAATTCCACTCAACATGATCGGTGGAGTGCTTTGAGCTGATGAAACTTCACAGAACACATTCTTTGGACACCCAAACAAAACAACACAAAAAACCAGAAGACTTATATTCTACATATTGTAAAAAAATGGGCCATAATATGTCTCCTTTAAGAAAAAAAAACAGGTAGAAGGTAATGCAAAGGCCCGAGCCAGTCTTAGTAAAAAGAAATAACTACTGGTCCAGTATTATGCATACTAATTCTGGATATAAATCGGCCTCTAAGTTCCATCTGAAATTTTCTTTCTAAAATATAACTTTTTTTCCTCAGGGCTTTCCTCATTGAGGGTGGACCCTCGCACAGGGCAGACAGGGTCTCCTATAGTTAAGTCAGTATTTCACTTTACTGTAATAGCAAACGACAGGAACCTGTTCATTCTGCCATTAATGTGACTGAATCCACACATAGGAGCCTGAGAAAATACTAAGACAAAATTGTTCAAGACGTCACTTTTTTTTAGAGTCTGTTATTTTTGCATCTGAACTTTTCAGATAATCTATATATATGTGTGGTGTGTGTGTGTGTGTGTGTGTGTGTGTGTGTGTGTGTGTGTGTGTTGTGTCTGTGTGTGTGTTGTCCTGTGTATATAATATCTAATCCTATATCTATAGATATATATATATATAATAATATATATATTACTTACAAGATATTTTAGTAACAACACTGATGTGTAGAAATATTATTCAGATTTATCACTATTTTATATTTGACTGTTTACTACCTCTTGAAATGAGACATTTATGGTTAAATGTTTTGTATTTGTATTAATGTATATTCTACTCCCCCCTCTCTGCTGCTGTCTGGTGCGATGTACAACAGAAAAAACACAAAACCACTGTCTTTTTGGTCCCCAACATTATCTCATATTTCTTGTTTTAAATATTAATATAATACAACCAACCCCTATATTAAGTGGTTTAATATAGTTAAGAAAAAAGATCTGGCCATATTGCATTCTAATGCCCAGAGATCAACAAGACTAACAATCTATCTTTATTTCTATATATAAATATATATACTATAGTCATCTAGTTTTGGGACCACGATCCAGGCCAAATATCTTCTACAGAGCTTCAAGCATGTACGACCCCTGGATTTTAGTATATTGTGGTCATATAGATGATCAGATATTCTATCTTGTGTCATATCTTGGTTTCATGGCTTAGTGTTTTCTCAGCTAGTGACAATCATCTTACCAAAACATGGTATCAGGTTGTAACTGGAAAAAACATTTATAAACTTTCAGTTCATTTAGTCGTTAACGATTATTAGAGATATCACATCTTTGAAATATAAATTAGCCAATGGCACAAGCAAACAAAAAAACGTTGTCCCAGAAACAAAGCTTAAGTGGTCACACACGAGACCCGTCAACATATGTCCCTGTGTGGGAGTTTCTTTTGTATTATGTGAGAGAGTGAAAAACAGCGACCTGTCATATGCGGGACACTGATACAGAGGATCATTTCAGTTGTTCTATTATCTATGGTAAATGCTTGGAAGCCAGAAATAACCAAAACAAGATTAAACAATTAGGTACTATTTAGTTGCATTACAAAGCTATGCTAATCACATTGGGCCAAAATTGTTTCAAACTGGCTATATATCCTTAATATTTTTTTATTATATAGTTTTGATGTCATATATCTGATTTCCACTTAGCTTTGTTGGCCTTTTTTCTTTTTCTTGTAGCGTACACAAGTGGTAACTGCAAAGCTGTTCTAGAATCATGACCCTCACAAATGTCACTGTCTTTACTGAATTTACCTGCTGGGATTTCAGGACTCCATCCACAGTATTATGGAGCTGTGGGCACCTTTGTTCTTTTTCTACTTGACTCTAACAGGAGGAATATATTTATTATTGATTTATTGTTTATGAGAGAAGCCTTCAAAAAACCCCTATTCATTATGTATTTTTTGCGTGTCTGATTGTTTTTTGGGAAAACCATCACGCGCTAAACCCATTGAAAAAATATCTTTTCGTATCAAATTTAATCTTTCATAGTTGTTTGTGAGGTTTTTTTGTTCAACTAGGAAGCATTAACGTTTTTGTTTTTACTGTTAGTGGCCTTTGATCGGTTTTTGCGGTACGTAACCCATGAGATCTGTGTCCTTTTTACAAAAGATGTTTTTTGTGTAGCTGATTTGGGCAATGCTCATACCTGATAGAATCATGTTATCATGCCTTCGTGCCCCCTCTGCAACAACTTTAAAAAACCCAAAAATTAGGGTAACGGAAATCAGTAATTTAAAAATTTGTCGAGACATAAAAAGAAAAGGTGTTTGCATTTTCAGTGCCATTTTATTCTTTTGAGCCCTTTTGACTTTATTATTTTTTCTTTTATCGCCATTTCACATCGTTTTCAAACCAGATTCGGGCCGTTAAAAAATTTACCATTTGCATCCCGTTTTTTATTTTTCGTATTATTTTCCCCAGATTTTGTCTTTAAATTTGTTTTGACGGCATTTCACCCTGCCCTTGGATTATGTTAATATGTGGTACAATCTGCTTACTTTTGCAACCCCAATGATATACTGTTTCAGAACCAAAAATTAAAAAGATGTTTAAGGGGGAAAAACGAGACAGGAAAAGTTAGAGCAGATGACCATTGAGAGCCTAAAAATTTCAGGTTGGTAGTTTACATTTACCCTCAAAAAAAGGAAAAAATCTGTCACTGTGACAGCCCCCTTTCGAAGGTTTCTTTGTAATTTATTTTCCCCAAATAATGAATTTTAGCCCTAAAAGGTAATAATTACCTTAGAGAACATTTAGACAAAATGAAATGAAATTTAAACCTTTTAAAAGGGGTACTACCCCAGTACAAATTTTTGACTTTTTTTTTTTTCTGGGATATGTCTGTTATTTGAGATTTTTCTATTCCTTTTTATTCTGTAAAGTTTGTCAGACTAACAAATTTTCTCCCAATTTTATTTTTAGAGGATGAGTTTTTCCCCCAGAATTGTCAATTTAAAATTGAGTAAATGGGGGTTTACCAACCCAGGGAAAATACTTTAATTTCTGAATCTTTTTTCCTCTAAAAAAGTATAAGGTTTGAAAAACCTTTTTTTATAAAGGTACATGAAAAAAATTAATTTTTAAAGTTCTGGGTTTTTTTGTGTTCTTTTGTCTGTGTGATAAATCTCTGGAAAAATACTAAAAATTCAGTTTAAAAAGAGACTTACTTTTTTTTTTTTTTTATTGAAATGTGGTTCTTTGTCAATAGTGTAAATGTTACCAAACCCTTTTTGGTTTTGTTTTTTGCCTTTTTGAATTAAAAATAATCAGAAGTCTATTTTTTTTAGTTTTAAAAGCATAACTTTTTTAAAAACAAACTAGAAAAACATAAAAAAGGAGAAGTATTAAATACTTTGATATTTTTTGTTCGTATGCTAAGATGCGTAAAAGGATAATAGATCAAATAAAAAACAATAAAATAATCCTAAGGGTGTTTTCCCTTTTTTGTTTTAAGAAAAATTTTGCTGTTGGGTACTATAAAAACATATTAGACTTAGATGGGATTTTTTTTTCTTTTTCCTCGGCTGCCCCTAATAAAATTTCTGCAAAAACGTTTTGTGTTTTTTTGACTTAAAGAAGTACAGGAAGGTAGCTAGGTGCCCCTTTTCATGATGTGTCCCAAATTTCATATCAATTTAAATTTGTCTTTTGGATCCTTTAAAAAAACCAAATTTTTGGAAAGAATTTTAGTTATTTTATTTGAATTGACAAAAATGCCCGAAGGGTTACTGGGAGTCCAAAATGGGGTTTTTTAAAAACATAGGGCCCTTTTAATTTAAAGACCAAATTAGAAAAAAATTAAAATAAATCAATGGCAAATAAAGTAATTTTACAGTCATGGCATTTTAAAATTTTCTGAACCAGTAATTAAAATATAACCTAAATAAAACCGTTTTTTACCCAAGGAAGAATTTCAAACACATATCAAATTGTATGGAGAAGAATGATGAAAGAAAAAATTATCCCGGTTTTTAAAAGAAAAACAAAATAATGATCAGCAACTTCCCTAAAAGTGATGGGATGGCATAATTTTTGCAGATTCAGTTGTAAAATTTTATTGGAACGTTTGGGTTAACTAGTTAAATGAATTAAAAAACGCAATTTAATTACAAAAAAAATGTAACGTAATCAGTTACGTATAAGAAAAAATTGTGAAATTTAAAAAACATATTATGAAATGTTAAGTATAAAGGGGGTTTCATTGATTTTTTTTTTTTCCCCCACACCCACACAAATTTTAAACATTTCTTTCAAAAGCAGTGAGCTGTAAAAATGAGACACCAAGTTCAGGAGTTTTTAAAAAAGGGACAAGAAATTAAACATGCTATTCAACAATGAAAATTTTAAAAATCTGACAAAAGATGGGCCAAAGAAAAGTTTTTAGCTCCCCAGACACTTTTCAATTTAAACAAAATTTATGATTTAAATCCTATTGGTAAATTTCAAAGTGTTAAAAAAATGCCTTATAATATAAATAGTATATTTACCTTTTATAATGTTCTTATGAAAGGGAAAGATTTACGATTTTTGGTCCAAATTTTTTCAGTGATTTAAAGTATTGAATGATAAATAAACGGGTTTTACCTGTTTTTTTAAAATTTTTCAAAGTTTCCTTTGACGCTCTGAAAAAAAAAAGTCTTGGCTGATGGGTTTGGAAGCAGGGGGGGTATGTCCTCAAACACAACCCCATAGGGGTTAAAAAGCACTTTAAATTTTGGAGGTTTTCAAGCTTTCGGATCCACTGGGACAGAGGGTTTGGGGGATTGGACGGGGGGATGTGACCACATCTCGAACGGTGAAGGGGGCCTTCGGATAAATGTCCTCTCAGGCTAATTCTAAATATTAAACTGAATAGTCCACGGTATCAAAGGTAAGAAAGTAAAGGCCTTCCTTGTTGCTAAAGCACAGTCTGGACATTTGGAAGGCTCTGGTGGTGGGAGAAGACATAAATGGCCTACTGTAGATTGGTGTGTATTATTTTTTTCGTTCTTTGATCAAACGCTTAGAGAAGATGGCATATAGTTTGGGTCAGTGTTGTGATTAACTCGATAAAAAAGTATTAGCTTTTCAAAATAAATTCTTTTTAGGATTTCTTTGGTATAAGAGTTACATTCTTTGGATTTTATACTAAACTAAAGTTGCAAAACCAATATGTTCGCCCTTTTTTATAAACCTGTTTAATTTGGGTGCAGATAAATGGGAAGCTGCACATGTGTCCTTGCCTTCAGGTGGATGTTCATCTTTGTAATGTTAGTGATGAGGGACAGTTCTCTCTCACAGTCAAAACGCTGAGCGGTGATGAAGGAGCAGGACTTCACTTTCTAGAAGATGTCTGCCGGCCCAGTCTGTGCCATGGCTTTATGGGGACACTCTACTGAAATTTGATAAGGATAATCCTTGGGGTTCAGTTTCTCAACCTCATATGCGAGGATGTATTGGAGGGCCTGTCAGATCAGAGCCAGTTTCTCTTGAAGAACAGATGGGATTGACGTTGCCACTGGTAATATAACCTCCAGATGTTCTCTGATGAGTAGGAGATGGATTATGATTTAGTTTGAGGTTGCATGATGGATTGAGAAACGATGGATTGCTGTTACCTGTTCTCACGTTCATCCTCACTTCTTCAGTGTCTTCAAATCTGAGTATGTGCTGTCAATCTCAGGAGTACTCCAGTTCACTCCCTCCACACCTGGAGACATGGACAAGGAAGACCCGCTGTTCAAATCGCTTTTCACTCCCTGCATAGAATCCCTTGGTTTATCAGATCGGGCTGCTGCTTGTGGCTCATTGACACATTTTGAGGACACCATCAGCAGGACCTTAAACTAAATCCCAGGTTATCCATGCCATGCTATTTGCTTGGTGCAGAAGTAATTTTGAATAATATTTCGCCCTTACAGAGTTTGCCTGTTCTTCTGAGGGAATACAGAAAACTAGGTCAGAGAATGAGAAAAAAAAGCGGAAGAAGAATTATACAATCCATACAGGGCTTTGCTCTTTTGGGTTAAGAACAGGCCCTCGCTGTGGACGACATCAGATGAGCCAAGATCCACCGAAAGACACATGTGAAGACAGAGCACAGTAGTCGTCTTTGGAAGAAGCTCCACATCATATCATTACAGCGGGATCAGGATGAACAGAAAATCCATTTCAGACATGGGGCAGAACACCGTGGTTTGGAGAAAAGCAGACAGAAGGTTTGTTGACAGGCGGCTGGAGTGTAGCCATTGTATGACAGGAAAGGGTCCGTTGAATTCTGGTATCCACAACTCCTCTGAAACCTGGAAAACCAAGAAAAGCAACATAACCAACAAATATAAAGGTTGTATGATCACTGGCAATTTTAAATATTCTGGTTAAATTGGTTAAAATGTTCAATTTCGATTCAATACATAACCTGGCTTTGACAGTAAAACTTGCATAATGTATAAACCAAATAAGCAACAAATCAGCAGAGGCAATCTAACTAAATTCTGGGCTAATCTCTGGGCATCCCTAGTTTTTTTAATGGAGGGGCCCCCAAAAAAATTCTCCAAAATTGCAGGGTGATTATGGTCCTTGGTGGTGTTCACACAGGCCGTTTACCCAAACGAGATATGTATACCCTTTTTTTGGGCAATAGGAAAGCCATTCCACCGACCTTTTCCCCTCATTCTCCCCCGTGCCCAAAAGGTGCTTTGGGAACACATCGAGGTTTTCCTTGTTTAAAGGCAAGAGAAAACTGTTTTGAACTGAACTGGTAAGTTTAAAAAAACATGACAACAAGTTCAATATTGCAGTTTGGTTTATAAAAGGTGTTAAGTCTGGTTTGCTGTTGTGTAACTTTGGTTTTGCATGTGTCATATTAAACCCTTTACAAAAAAAATACAAAGGGTTTAAAAAAAAGTTTAGCATCTTGAATTTCCCGGGCCCCTGAAGTTTTAGATGAGGGGTCCCACACACAACAACCAAAACAGCATTTTTTCTGAAGCCTCAAACTGTAAAACCCCTAAAATCCCCTTCCGTCCCATCCAAAGGCTTGCAAAGCGGTTTTTCTTCGTAGCTTTTTTGACAGCAAACTCATTAGGCCTCCCCGTTAGAAAAAAAACATCTACTCACCAAATCTTAAAAAAAAATGCATTCACTTTAAATTTTAAAATTTAACTAACAAAACAAGGAAAGAAAAAAAAAAAAATTCTTGGGACATTGGTCCGTGAAATGGTTCTACACTGGCATGGTGTGCGCCATTGGGGCTTGATAAACTCTTTAATACATTTTCTATGTAAAAGGGTTTTGAAATTAAAAGGGAAACATTCATATGACTTCGCACATTTTTTACTATACCTAGTTGCCCCAATTTGGTACATTAACTGTTTACTTTTGCACAAAATTTTTTTCACATTTTATGTTCATGTTTAAATTTTTTTACTTTTGTATGTAGTGTGTATTTTATGGCAGAGAAAAAAAATGTTGTACAGCTTACAATACAATAAAAAACTATTCTATTTTAATTATATATTATAATTATATTTTAATTAATTTTAAAATATAATATATTAAAATTTCAGTATTTAATTTAATTTTAAAAAAAAAATAAATAAAAAAAAAACAATTTATTAAGTTTTTGTCCCCCAAATAATTAAATTAAACATTTTTTTGTGTGTGTGTGTGTGTGTGTGTGTGGGTGTGTGTGTGTGTGTGTGTGTGGTGTGGTGTGGCTGATAAAATTTTCCTCCTGTCTGTTGTCTTTGGGTTTTTCCCGTGGCTTGTCCATATCGCTACTTTTAAAGTGAACTGCAATGATCTGTTTAAAGTTTCCCCCCCCTATGGCAACCAAGGTCCTGCCCCGTGGCCTCAAACTTTCTCTGTTTGAATCAAGAATGCCCTCGCCCAAAAGGTGAAGAATGGAAGAACTTTAAAAAAGGCCCCAACAACCGTCGAACATACAATAAAGATAAAAGAAAACTACGGGAAAATTAATTTTTAGCAACTCTGAATGAAATAGGGTTTATCCAACTGGTTTTTTAATATTAAAATTTTTAACCTTTGATTTTTTTTATATTGAGCACGAGTAAATTAGTTAACAAAAGACTTGACCGAGTTAACGTTTTAATTCTTGCAGATAGTACCAATGGGTTTTAGAATCAAGAGTGACACTATCCGGACTGAATCTTTTTCTACAGGTCTATGGCCTGAATGCATGAACTGTCCTTGGTTTATCCTTTGGTTTTCTTAGAACAAAGAGGTGTCCAGTGTCATTTCGACCAAACTGATGCGAGTGCCTGTCGTGTGTTACAATGTCCACGATATCGCGAAAGTAGCTTTATTGTGTCATCGTTAGTTCAATTGATCACTCCGGAGGCAGGGACTTTTGCTGCTTTTGTATGTGTATATTATTTGGTTTTTTATATAGATTCTCTATAAGTATCTATATAATATATATATATATATATATATATATATATATATATATCTATATTTATATATAAGAAACCAATAAATATAGAAAATATGATCATTATTAGCAGGCAATTTCTGATTCTGGTTAAAATACAGTGACTTTATTGTTCAAGTGCATTTTCGTGTGTGAAAATGATATGCACTATATCCGGTTGTAAAAATATTACATTCGTAGATTCACTGTCCGAACTTATTAACCCAGCCAAACATCCACGGGGGAACGCGGGGGTGGGATAGACTGGTTTTGTCTAAATATATATATAAGAAGCTCAAAGACACTATAGTAGCAGCAGCAGTCTCAGTGAAGGTCAACATGGTGGAGCATTATACGAGGGTGCAACTAGCTCCATGTAGAATGAAACATCTTTTCTTTAAGACGGATATGTCTAGAGTCAACATTATAAAAATGCTAAGTAAAAGTGACTATAGCCTACAGCGATGTGAGTCCCACAGATCAAACATCAGACACACATGCTAAAAGCTTTAAAAAAATAAAACGCCATGCAAAAAATGATGTGGATTCCCAACATTTAACATTTGAAAGCATCTTGGTTGTGTACTGGTACCCCAATAGCCCAAGACGTTTTCTTTAAAGTAGTTTCAAATCTAATTTAAATTCCAGAGGCACTTTCTTGCTTACACTGCTTTGGATCATTCGCGCACAATCACACACAGGCTCCATGCGAACCACATTAATTCAAAACGAATTAACTTATCAACTGCAAACACCCCTTAAGCGCCCTCTGGTGTGGATGAGCCTAGAAACATAGCTGCCTTTATGTTTTCTAGCCTTAACTTAAAAATCTTAAAGGTGCTTCCACGCTCCATAGAAGAACCTTTTTTGTCTCAGTGGTTCCATAAAGAACCTTTTAAACATCTGAAGACCATTTCTGTTGCACAAAAGTGAGGTGGGGTAACTTGGGTGGCAAAAGAAGGTTCGTCAGATTATAAAAAGGTAAGAAAGAGTATGGTTCTTTTTAAGACCCTTTGGCTGAATGGTTCTTTGGGGAACCAAAAAAAGGATTATTCTGTGGCATCGTGGTGAAGAACCTCTTTGAAGCATCTTTTATTTTTTAAAGTGTTGAGGTGTTTGTTTCGTGTATTTTTGTCCCCCATCTTTCAGGTATTTGATTTCAGGTCAAGCAATTAATAGCAAATTAGGTTGTACTGCTTGGTTTACAATTGAGCTATGACCAATATGAAAGCTTGCTATTGTGAAATTTTGTCATTTTCCACCTTGAATATTATATCTACAGATTATATGCAAGCATACATATAAGAAGTCCTTTAACCCAAAAATGGCAGTTACACAAGCGTGAATAGGTGTCTTTTAGAATATAACTGCCAGAGTTTTATTTGTTGGTCCTTGGCCTTAGCAAGTATGGTCCTTGTAGAGGGACCATCAAGGTTTGAAACCTGAAGTAGATTACAGTGCCCGGATGCGTGTGGACAGAGTCGTGAGCAAGCAAAGCAGTTACACATCAGCAGGCCTCAGGGTGTCGCTCTCTTGTACCTATTCCTTAGATAACATGCATTGACTCTTCTGACTCAGGCTCACATAATTTGCTTTATTTCAGGATCGGTGAAGTAAGACCAAAACTTTTTACAGGTTTACGGTTTATGAGCCTATGTGCATGATCGAGGAGAGTCTTACTTTTTGACGACAGTGCCTAGTTACCCAAACCGAATGTTGTATGGGCCAGAGCTGAGATGCAAAAACGTTTGAAGATCTATGCGTGAGCAACTTTAGAATTTTATCTATATCGCACATACACTAGTACTTCAAAAAACTTCTGAGAGTCCCAAAAAGTGCTAAAGGTTTTAATTGGCTGATTGGCAGATCATTTCCTTTGTGATATTGCAATATTACAGAAACGGAGTTCATATACAACGCATAACATGGACCAATTAAACTTCGTAGATGAGGAAGAAGCGATCATCATTTGATACCATCACTGCAGAGTATGCACAATCAGCAGTCAATACAGTAGCTAAGGAAGAAAAAAAAACAGGAGTTTACTAAAAAAAGAAATGTTGCTTCAGACACTTCTGAGATGTCAAAACAAGCTGCCTTCGGTAATTGTAGCGTGTATTCAAAGTACAGTTAAAGGACCTTATGACAGCAAATTACGAACAATATTTTAAAAACTAAGATGACAGTACGATCTACAAAACAGATTAATTGTGCTAGGCACCTCAAGAAACCGGTTCAATCATATCATTCAACCTTAAACTGGTTCCTGGCTAAGAAACTACCCCTTGTAAAACAAAGATTTAAAAAAATCATAAGACTGAAGACACATAGTTGTTAAAGTTTACAAAAGGAGACCAACACTGTACATCTTAAAAACCGTTGCATATACACAGCCTAACAATTCTTGTTACTGCTGTATTACGCTTGAAGATGTGAATCGTGTACAATTGAGTTTATGGTATGAACAAGAACCTAGGCTACATCGTAGTAGCTACATCCTACTCATCATCCTCCTCCTCTTCTTCTTCCTCCTCCTCTTCTCTTCTTCATTTCATCATCATCATTCCTCTCCACCATCTTTTTTGGACAAGCCTGCGATTCCCTTGGGCGGTATAGGGCAATGTCCTACAGAAGACAAAAAACATTAATAAATAGGTCAGGGTGCATCTACAATGTAGCGAGGTGGAAAGACAAAAGAAACTTTACCTGTAGTACTTCTCCTTTAAGCTTTGCTGCTTTCTTCATAGGGCTGCTTCACCTCAGCCGATAAGCTATTCCAACATTTCTCCAAGCTTTTTGGCAAGGTCCTCCGATGGACAGACCTGGGTTCTCCCCTTAATCTTAGGCGGTAGTCACCACAGAAAATGAAGAATGCCGATCCTGGTGTGTGTGGGGGGTGATTTCATTCAAAAAACCAAACTATCTTGTAAATTTTACATTTTCAAAAGGAGTGCATGGAATTAGTGAACGTACGGTGGTCTCCCCTAGGCGCGCTGGGGATCCTTAAAATCGGCCCTCTTCTTCTCACCCTTGGTGGGAATGTACTTCTTCATTTCTCTCTCATAGCGAACCTTATCTTGCTTGGCCATATCCTCAACCTTACCCTTCTCTTTGTAGAGACATTGTCTGTTTAGAATGAGAAAAGGCTGTATCAAAAAGTGCAGCAAGGTACAATAAAACAGAGCATATTTTGCAAAGATTTTTTTCAATAAGTTTAAAAGGACAAAATGTCCATACTCATAACTTTACAATAATTTATCAGTGTTTTTCAGGACAGTTAAAGTTCCCCATCGCGTCTGAACACTTCTTGGAGAATTCAGGAGGAAGTTTACAGGAGGCTTCAAGGTGCTTCTGTTTTGTGTTCTTCACGGCAGGTTTGCACAAAGCAGGCATAAGAGGACATCTTTCCTCTGGGCTTCCTTGGATCTATACCCATCTTGCACCCTCTGGGGAAAAAAAAGATATTCTCAAATGAAAGAAAGTGACATGCTATACTCTTTAAAATTTTGGATTCTTTTTACAGTTATGAGGCTAACACTGGCTAACATGGATGTAATTATAATATATATATATATTAGATATCTATATATATTTTTTTATTATATATATATACACAGATGCACATACACACATATAGATGTAATATAGAAAACATTATATATTAATACATACATTTATAAAAATTGTGTTTTATATTCATTTTCTATTTATATCATTATTACGTATGAGGCACATAATGGATCAGAATGATAAAACATGCAGTAAAATTCATTATTGAGATGGACAGGGAGCTGCACAAAAGACCGCTCAAGTTCACGGTGAAAGACAAGGGACATCCTCCATTTCGTGAATAAAAACACATTTAACGGGTGAATTTTCATTCCACATTTTTTCCCCGATGCTTTTTCCCCCTGTATATGTATGTGCCCATCAAACTGGACCTTCGTAGCAGCATCGCCCCCCAGGACGCGGGCAGATATATTACATAGAGACCCCGCCTTAAAATGCCTAAACAGTGCAACAATAATATTTCTTCTTCCATTTTAAAAAACCGTCTTCATGAGAGAAAGTCCCCCTCAATTGGCTCCTCCCCATGTCCTGGGTAATTTTGAGGACCTAAAATCGCCGCATTTCGTCCGTTTCTCGCCCTGGACAGGCCGCTATCCTATATTATGCCTCCCTATGGAAGAATAGAAGTCGCTCTGTTATGGACACAGTGTTCAAACTATAAGGTATTGCAATGGGAGTTCGCTCTCGTAAGTGAATAGAGCCCCATGAGCACAGCTAGTCGGAGCCAACCTTTGGCTTCCTCACTCTCTCCCTTTATGTCTGCCAGCCCAAGCCGCATACACCCCAAAACGCCGGGGGGTAGGAAAAATATATAAATAGAATATTAACCCCTCTTTCTAAAAACAGACCCTCGGGCTTTCGTACGAGTTTAAAAAGCAGTGCGAACGGAGTTGGCTGATTTTACTTATTAGTTAAGTTGAATGGCGCTACACCCCGTCAGTCTCCATCCCCCGCCACTCAGCGCACTGAGTATCCCCCGCAAGCCAGCCATATTATATTACTTACTGAACACGGCCGGCGCAAGTCCCGTCCTGAAGGACGAGAGAGAAAATGCACAAAATGACTAGTACATTCCCTCGGGACTGGTAAATTTACCCTAGGTGTTATTTTGTCTGTAGTTATGTGAAAATGGCCACGCACGTCACTGTCTCACACCAATAACAGCTTTAACTGAGACCCAAAAAAAGCAAACTGTTTTAGCTGGATGGCAACCTGAAAAATATTACAACCCATCCCATTAAAGAATTCAGAATATTTGTGATTTCAAAAGGAAAATCTATATTTTTAATCTTCAGAACAATTTTTCAGTCAGGACTTTTCACTGTTACTGAGCGCACGGGACCGAATGACTGGCGAATAGATTCTGACACTCTGCCTTCACCAAATAATCCACTACCAAGAGAAAATGGTTTGTAATATCGACGTTTAAAAAAGGGAAGAAGAAGTTAATTTAGGCCCTGACAAGCATATTTTGTCAAAACTCACCAGCCTTCTCTATCGCAGCCTCTGTGGTGCCTAGATAATGGGGCTTTAAGTTACAATAACACCGATGCGCGCTCTTCCAAGGTGCGGTGCAGAACCCTCCGTCTCACCGAGGACACAGTTATACAGTCACGACCCTTTTGGCTACCGCCAAAGTCTGAGGGCCTGTGTTGGCTGTCAGCACAGCCTTTTACGGAGTTTGAGGTGTGGTTGGTTGTTTATCGGCGAAACGTCATATTTTTTCAAGGCGCGGGGATATGAAAAAACATCCATGATACAGCAGGGTATACTGTAGAACATGAAGACACACTTGTGTTAAGAAAGGTTTATATTGTATGACGAATTTGCTTGGGTATTAAAGGAATTTACACCAATGCGCGTTGATAACGTCGGAAGAAAAAGAAGAAGAGTGTTTTTATTACTACATTGCTACTGTTTTATTATGATTTGTATACTTCCTAGAACTAATTTATCGAATTACGGTTACAGGGACATGGACAGCGGAAACGAAGGTTTTAAACCCCATTTAAAGTATATCAAAAAAAAAAAAAATTGTTGTGTGAGTTTCGCAAAGTACATTAATGTCATTCTACAATTTAGTTTAGGAACGCTTCAATAGCATTTTAGTGAGAAAAAAAAAGTATGCGCTTGAACCCTAACAAAAAGACGGCCGCTCTATCATTTTCTGGTGGGTACACAAAGCACAAGTACTGTCAATATTTATAATTTAATTGCATATTCGCATGCCACAACGTACTCACAAAAGAAATATTAAACCCGTTAAAGACAAAATCTACGTTTGAAAAAATGGTTTTCCCGTTAATTCCGGTTCTGTTTAAAATCGCGCAAAGGCTGAATTTGAGCCATGCCACGAAAGTCCATTCAACAAACTTGGGCCAAACTCAATTAAAAATTTAAAGTATTAATCCACTGATTTTCTTTTTTCAAATTAGAATAAAGGGTTTTTTGAACACAAAATCTCTGGAATTTATATTTACTTTAATGAAAAATCTGAAAGAACAAAACAGAAAGAATGATAGGCCTATTCTTTAATCTTTATTCACCATTGACAGCATTTATCGTAGGAAGATATCAAAAGCACTTTTTATTGTTTTTAAAACAGAAATCGAACAATAGCTACTTGTTTTTTATGCGTTATAATTTATGCTTTTTTTTTCTTGTTAGGCTATATGTATTACATTTCATTTAAAAACGCATTTATTTGGTTATGTTGTTTTTGTGATGCCTTTACATTAAAAAAAAAAAGGAAATCTTGAAATGTACCATGTTTCCACTGAGGGGGCGCTACGCCCTAAAAAAATCCCTAGGTTGGAGAGAAATCTTGAAGGGAAATTGTGCTGCTTTTTCTGTTTCTTTAACGTTAACGACGACTCTTTTAGCCCTTTTAAAACCAAGAAAAAAACGTTGAGAAAATATACAAAATCTCAAGGACTAATATATTCAGATTTTGTGCACTTTTTTCTTTTAAAATTTATTGGCAAAATTTCTAGCAAGCAGTCGATTCTCTTGCACTCAACGCATTGATCTGTAAAACGACGGAGCTCCCAGTGAACAGCACGTGAAACATCAGATAAGCAGATTCCTGTACACTTTATTGTCGTTGGACAGCAGTAGCAGAGGCAGATCATTTCCCATCTGTCAAGGGAACCATGGCAAATCATGGTTAGAAAGTGTATTGTGTACGTTTTGATCTAGATGTTAACAAAAGATGGGAAGCATATGAGACCCCTCAAAAAGAGATGTTAATCTATAGATCCATCTCTTGTCTTCCAATTCTAAGGTGAGATTTTATTATTTTTTTTTTTTTTTAAAGAAATGTGATGCCCAATGTCCGAGGTAGATTCATCTAAATTTTTACTTGTTTCAAAACAAGGCCAAAAAAATCTGGCCAATATCTATGAAAATTCATTTGCACTGGATGATTGGTGGAAGCAACTACTACAGTGAAGATTTCTGCTGGAAGCCTGTGTCAAAGACAGCTTGCATAAGGTCTGCCACAGCATCAGGAAACCGAAGGTACAATCCACACCCAAGCAGGTAAACAGCAAAATTTTGTATTTGCTGTGTTTTTTTTGGCTTGTTGAATGTATTATTTGAAAAGTGTGTATGAGTGTGTGTTTCTGGGGACTGTGTAAAATTCAAAATCACTAGGGAAAAATAAGGTTTGGAAAAACTATGGTTGAGTAAATGATGGTTATATGTACCATACTTGTTCTTTCTTTTAACACAAAGGCGTTCATGGTATGGAGGCATTCTGCAGATCAAATGAAAGTTTAGTGGTAGTTCCCTCTTTCGCTCCCTTTGACTGAGAAGGAAATCTAAAAGGCTGTAAGTGCCCAGTACAGGTCGACCTACAGGACGACTTTCTTGGATTACCTCAAGGTGAATTTTAGGAATTATTGCACAGACAATGTTTATACATTTTAAAGCCATTTGAATCTTATTTAATATCAAGGTCTTGTGATTCCAAAGATTTTTATATGTCATGTTATAACAAATTTTATGTTCTGCTAAATCCAGGAATTATGAAAAACCATGCGACCTTTGCACCTTGTAACCGCAGCCATGTTGTCCATACTATACCCAGACTGAAATAAAGACATAACTACCACCCACCAAACTGAAACTTGAGCTTCGGGGGGAAAACTCTCGCTATGGGTGCAATAAGCTGCCATGGTGTAGCAGCGAGGGGTTTTTGGTAAGCTTCTACTAAACTGTTCGTTTCTGTTTGTGGCATTGGGGATGAAAGACCAAATACTTTTTTTGAAACTGATATGACAGCAATCCCTGCAGTAGGGTTTGACCAAAGTAAACACAAAGGAGTAGTTGGGCACACAATGATCAGATTTAAAAGGAATAGTTTGGGGAAATTCAGCATTTCATCACTTGCTCCCCAATGGATCTCTGTGGTGAATGAGTGCTGTCAGAATGAGAGTCCAAAAAAGCTGATAAAAACATCACAATAATCCTTAAAAATGATTAAAAAACAGGCAGTTAGTGAATGGGCATAACAGCCCAGTTGGTGACCCATACTCAAAATTCGTGCTCTGCATTTAACCATCCAAAGTGTAAACACACAGCAGTGAAAACACACACACTGTGAACAGCCATTTATGCTGCGGCGCCCGGGGAGCAGTTGGGGGTTCGGTGCCTTGCTCAAGGGCACCTCAGTCGTGGTATTGCTGGCCCGAAACTCGAACCCACAACCTTAGGGTTAGGAGTCAAACTCTCTAATCATTAGGCTAAGACGTCCCCTTAGTTAACATTACAAAGAAACTCTGATAATTATTCATTTATTGCTAACAAAACACTAATATAAAGTTTGGTACACACATGAAAGAAGAATAACACGGTTTCCTTTTACATTTTAGTTCCGCCTAAAATGTTAGAATACTTTTAGGTTTAAGTGCATAAAATGACATTTTGTATAATTTTTTTACTCCTTATTTTAAGATTTAATTCTAAAACAAATTAGATCGGTAATAGCAAGAGTTGTGATATTTCATTGGAGTATCCTACTGTGATCTTGCTTGAGAAACAAATTGACATAAATATAATTCCTAAAGTGTAGCATTTATTGTGTTAAATATGATTTTTTTATTTGAACTTTTACCAGAAAATAAGGATGTAAAGACATTGCACATAACCAGCCACTCTGCTGATGGGTGTAAGGTGGAGAAGAACAAAGGTTTATTGGTGCAAACCCTTCCACACTGGAGAGGATGTCAGCCTGGCCTGGACCTTTATAAAAAATGCCATTTCGAACCATGAAAAGCTATATGAATATGTGTGCATTTTTTAGGCTTCTGATTTTCTTCCAAAAGAAAGTGCACTGCTTCTTTTTTGAAATGGCCTTTATGGATCTTCGAATGGTGTGCTTAATAAAACACTGAAAGTAAACTGATAATAGACATACACATTTTTTACTATACGCGGTTCATTTTTCTGAGATTTGTTCAAGCCTCATTTGGCAAAAACAGATGCATAAATGTTCATGATTTGTCTCTTGGGAATAATACATCTCTTAAGGCTCTATTGGTTCTGAGAATAGATATTTAAGTATCTAGTAAAGCCATTAAATATAATGTCAGGGGAGCTACTGATTTAAGCCATTCATTTTCCTTCAAAGTAAATACCACAGATATTTCTCTGATGAAGTCTAAATTTACTGTAAAACTAGGACTTGAAGAGTTTAGAAGAAAATCAGTTTATAGCGAATTTTTTTTTTAGCTTGATCAAATTTGGTATTAAATGTGGCTCTCTGCACCATTATATGCGTAGCCACACAACTCTGTTTTTTGTATCAGGTAACCTGAGACTCAGGTGTGCTGTGTCTCTAAGCTTGGGGAGATCTGTACGCAGCCATAGCTCGTTCAGCAAAACAAGAAAGCAGCCTCTAAGGAGAACGAAAGCCAAGCCAAGAAGACGAGAGACTCTCTCAGATCTCTCCAGATATGCCGCTAGGCAGGAAAATTCGGGCCTCATCTGCTGGAGCCCAACTTGAGACCCATAACAAGCCCAGGTATTCTGCTTTATTCTTTTTATTGATCTATATCTTGACAAGGCTTCCTGTTCCCACATTTAAGCATTAATTTGTTAAGTGCTGCTTTGAAACAGCTCCTGATCCAGAGACTAATTTGTTCTGCTTCATGACTTTCATCTTGGTATGAGGACTATATTTCATACCACATTTGTATTCAGCCATTTTCCAGCTTCTGACCTTGAGGATCACTCCTCCTGTGTTCATAGTGTTTAGTGTTGCCAGGGAATAAGGAAGATGGCTAATGCTGGTGCCATGCTGGAACACTGTACCAGTTTTTGTCCTTGAGGATTAATTCATTTTTGTTTTGATAGACAAATATGAGATTTTGCTTGACTCTAATTTGATTTGGTTTAACACACCCTTGGCTTTCACTTTGCAAAATTAAGTTTAGGAGGTGTAAAGTTCTCCTTTTAAGAGGGTAAACTTTCTACTTGCCTTTGTTATTCAGAATAGCAAGGCATACAACACCATATATGATATCCAAGATATATTATCTTTTTCTTTTTTTTTTATAACAGGACAGATGTTTTATATAACTTTATGATATCAAATTGTATAGAACTATCATAATCCATACATAAACACAAAATAGTTAAATCTTTTTAGTCTGATTATTTATCTGAAGATATTTGATTTATTTGTTATATTAATGGCGTAATATTAAGATAGAAGTTGACACTTACTATTCTACAAATATTTTTTAAATGTTCATATTAAAGGCATAATTTGTATGCATCATTATTAAAAGTAATATTTTTTTTAAAGTAAAAAAAAGTGTGTGTTTGTGTGTGTGTATATATATATATATATATATATATATATATATACACACATATATATACAGAAGAGGGTCACAGGGTACAGACAGCAGACTGACAGGGTGCTTCATTCTAGTGGGTCTGTCTTCAGTTATTTAGACTCGGCAGAGAGGAGCCAACAGCTTCCCGATTGGCTGGAGAGAGAGCTTTTGAGGCAAGAACCCAGACGACACACTCTACCCTGGGAGATGTTGCTAAACTCAGCATGCATCAGTGCTACAGAGCAGATCCTGTCGGCACCCTCTATGGGCTCAAGGTAAAAGTCAAAGGGTCATGCTTGTGCAGCATCTGCTGCTTGGCTGCATTTCCCAGCAATTTTATTCCACCTAGATTGAATGGCAACTTGCCCCAGCATCATCTTTCACCGCGCCAACGGCATGCCAAATTAAAGGTTATAATGATATACGAGGAGGTTACGGGCAGCTGGCCACTGAGGTACTCCTCAAATCCATAATATTGCCCATTTTAAATTAGAGTCTAATACAATGATTTAATATGTTTTTTTTTTTTAGGCGTTTTATATTAACTCATAAATTTACCTCCCCCCGCCTTCCTCAACAGACTGGACTCCCGACACTGCAAATATAGATTTCTAATCTTGTTGCTTCTAACTGACCCGGCTGCTTAAACAGACCTACTGAAACAGTACATAACTTTACTCGTCGCGCTCGTATAAGGGTGCGCTACAAGTATCTTTTAATATCTGTTCTTAAACATATCATATGCCTGTGTAGACAAGCCCGCTTATTCTTCAATAAGCATTTTTTATGTCTCTCAAGTTTTGATGGCGATGACGAACGACATTACCAATGCTATTTTAGTCAGAACGCCTTTAAGTCTCCCTGCTGTCCTCAGGGTGTCAGTGGCAGGATAATTGATTAATACTTTCCTATATCAAACATTCATTAAACCAACCAAACCAAATCATGAACCTTTGCCTGAAAGGAACATTTTCTTTGCCAATCTAGTACCGAATCCATTGAATCATTAGCTGCGATGACTCCTTTGATGGCGCAAACATTGCAGAGTAATTTGTCATGACTACAAAAAAAAAGAGCTCGGATGAAATGACACAGTCGAGATGCACTCACGTATTTTCAACAGAGTGCCTGAACTTGCCCACCCCAGTGTAAGCCAAATCAATTACTTTTTTTTCCTTATCAAGCCCAAAAATTGCTTCGTGATGGAGCCGTAATTTGCCATCTGACTAGCCCACACTGCAAAAATATGCTATGAAAGTTATAATCTATATTTATCACTGTAATAACAGAGCAAGTAAGTACAAGAAGGGATACCGCTAACTACATCTGTCAGTAGTGTGACAGTAGAAACGCTCGCAAACGAAACCAAAACCAAACCTAAGCCGGTTTCTTAGTATAATTGAACTGTTCATATTGCCACTGCTTAAGTGCATTCAGCCTAATTGGTTTTGTGGCAAAATGCCCTCGCTGATTATCAATTCCTTGTGGGCCAACTGCGAATGCCTAATTTACTTTGGGCTGTCCCTCTGTAATGGCCTATCGCGACTTTTATGAATGATGACTTGTGAGTCAATTAAGGTCTGTGCATTACTTGAAGAACTTTTAAGGCCCCCCTCAAAACTGAATTTCGAAGATGCATGGTGTTATTGTTTTTTCTTACTTACGTAAAGAAAATAATTCACACAAATCAAATTCGCCTGAAAATGTAGTCACCTCCAGGCCATCCCAAGAGTGTAGCATGAGCTCTGTTTCGTTATAAGACAATTTAGCATTCTGCTATTTTGCACACAGCAATGCAATAATTTAAATATCAATATATAATTGTAATATAGCTTTACATATTAAAAAAAAAAACATCATAAAGATCCATTGGAAGTCAAGAATAAAATACTCTGTTGTGTGTGTGTATCTTTTATCTATCAGATTATAGTGCATCATTTCTTTTTTCCTGGTGCGACGCTGGACTGGCATGTAATTTTTGATTTTTGCAGACAGCAGTCTGACGACGCAAGTGCCCATTTGATCCACAACATACAATTAAGTGTATCACTTGCTATCAATTCAAGTGAATTCATTAATGTAAGGAGCCGCCAGAAATGTGTGACAGCCAGCCGCCCTGTCGAAAACCAGCCAGACCCTGTCTGTATTTTTGACATGCGCGAAGGAAAAAAGTGTGTTTGATCATCAAATGTCAACAACACAGAAATCGATTATACTTGACTTCATCATCATCATCGGATAACCTATGTGTTCCCATTCTCTGTTGCTTCTCTAGTGTAGTTTTACAAATAGAGTTAATACATGTTCCTTCTAATATGATCTGTTGTCTAGATGATTTGAGTGTAATGTATTTTTACTGTCAATATAGATTAGCAGATGGTTGTCATCATGATCTAAAGCACCATTAAACTGGCGTAGTGATGTAAGTATTTAAAATATTTTGATTACTTGGAAATCTTAAAAAATTAAGTGTTTTTTCTTAATTATGTTCTCTTCCTTTTTTTCTGCAGGAGTTTGAATAACGGCTTGCGCATCTATATGCTGGATTATGAAGAATTCCAGTACTGCTTGTGAAAAAAAATGCCCCCAGATTGAAAATTGGTTAGCCAAGTCTGATTTACCCAGCCACTGCCCTTTCTATGATAAAGTATCTGGTGTTTGGACTGTCATGCAAAATAATAGTACTGAGAAGATATAGATTATTCAGTTATATAAACTGTGTGACCCTGATGTAAAGGATTAATGGAGAACCCAAAGACCTAAAAAATCTTTCTCATATGAGTTGGCACAATCTTTTCTCTCACACCTCAACCAGTTTCTTTGGCTAACACTTTTCGGAAATGTCACAGAAGGGTTGTGGAGGCTAAGCAACTATTCATGAAGATCGATTACACTGACTGATGGCAGAATCGAAGTTGGTATGAATAATTCACTATTTCCCTTTGAAATCTCAAACTTGCTCTCATTTAATAGATAGAGCACCCAGGCGATTTGTTAAATCACGGTATGAGTTTTTGCACTTGAAAAAACCTTTGGCGCCCGCAGACGGAGGGGGGTGTTTCGTCAAAATGGAGTCTCATTCACTAACCTTACATACAGACATATTTTGTATAAAGATTGCTTACCAACATTAACAAATAGTAATTAAGTTCACACTTCAGGTGATTTCTATTTTCCAAACATGTAACTTAATAATGAATACTTAGTAATGAATGCCTTACATACCAGTATTATGATTTTTATAATATTAAAATTAATATTAAAATTTTATATTACTCTATTGATTTTAGTCACAGTATTACAATGCGATTGCCTGGAGTAGTGAATGAGGACTCATTTAAAAATTCTCAACAGACTTTCATACTCAGAATTCTATTAAAGTCTATTTAAGTGTTCATCACCTTTTTTAGCATGAGTTCTGCACATACGTCTACCTGGAGAACAAAGAAAGAAGGAAGAAAGCGACTGTCTGATCGTCGCAGTAAGATGGCAAGCCTTCATATTACCAGCTATAGTCAAGCCTCTAAGCGGGGGGAGCCTGTTCTGAGAATCCACTTCCTCCTAATGCCACTGTTGTGACTCTTAGAGAAGATGGGGTTGTTAGTTTCTGGACCCCCCAGGCTTTTATTTGAAGAACAAGAAGAATGTGTTTGTGGGTTACTTTCATATTCTGCCTGGATTCTTTTTATGCGTTTATTTCAAATGCAATGCATTTATTTATTTTTATGAATCTCCTATTTTATTTGAATATATTTCTATTTCTCTTTGCAGCCTGACAGATCCATTGGTCGAAAACCAAAATGGGCTACTGATTTTGTGTGCCCAATGCCAGAGTATAAAAAACTGATCAGTGGAACAGGGTAAACTGCTCTTAAATACATTTATTTTTTACATAACAGTTTTTTTATTATTATGCACTGTTGGGTTCACTTAGCTTTTTCAGGGAAGATTTTTGCCCTTGGCATGCTAGTTTAAATGAAGTAAATTTGCTGATGCTTTTTATGCAAAGCAGCTTACAGTTATTACAGGGACAATTCCCTTGGAGCAGCCTGAGGACTGCTCTGCTGAACAAGAGCTACAACTATGTAACTTTTATATTGATCTTAGGAAAAACTTTCTGATTTTACAACAGCCACATCTGATCTCAGCCTCAGCCAGTCTCGTGAGAAACAGCATCTCTTTTCCCAACTTTTTACAGATCAGAGGGCGAGATTCAGTTTTATGAGCTTTCCACTTTGACCTTGCTGTCAGTTGAGTGTTCTAGAAACTGTGCCTTTAGAACTAAAAACTGGTGAGCAGTGTTCAGTGTTATCAGATATTATTTTTATTTATTATTTAAAAGTCACTTAATTAGCTTCACATTTAAAATTTAACATGATGTTATATAATATGTTACATAAGAAACAAGGCTGTTGGAAATAGATAAAGGGTATGTTATGTTGGCTCGTGCATCTTTTATTTTTGCAATGAAATATTTAAGAACAAAGAACACAGGATTTCTTTCTTCTTGTTCCTTTTTGTAGCTTTCGCGTTCAGACAAGGACCTTATGCCGCTGTCTTCTTCCAGCAATCAAAAAAATATCTACTCTTATTGTAGTGGGGTGTGTCGACGGTCTACTAGCCCCAGATAGAACTGTATCATATTGTCTACTGGCGTGATTACTCCAGAGTGATAAGTCAACGAATGTATGTGTCCCGCAATAGACACATGATACTTTTTATATGTAATACAATCGTTCGTAGTTTGTTTGATCCACATAAGCCTTTTGGCCACTGTCATATGACAGGTGCTTGGCTGGAAGCTATCTCTCTCTGTAATGAAATGGCCGTCAGAGAGGCTGTTAGGAATCGCCGTTAAGAGCGTAAGAAACTTGAATGTTTTAATAATACTCATTTTGCCGTGTGCAGTTTTGTAGAAACAAAAATTACAAAAGCAAATCATACGGACATATACTAAACTCATAATGTAATGAATAAATGAATTAGCTACAGCGAGAATGATGTTCTCTGGAGAGCACGATTTTTTTTGGGGGGGGGGTGGGTGGTAGGCGGGGGAGTGCACATAGATATGTGAGCGATACACACAAGCTGACATGCTCAGAATATTTGATGACCTTGCTTGCACTGTGTATGCAAGACTTACCTTATTTACATTCATGGTCCATAAAATACATGTTTTATTCGTATAATTACAACATAAGTCAAAAACAGACAGGCCTATAGAGATGTAGTGTATTTATTAGATTCATGTGTGCTAAGGTCTTTTCTACATTTATGCCCTAGATTATGGAAAAAGATTTCCAATAGGTTGACAACGTGCCAAACATAAGCAGTTGACTATGCAGTTCAATCTCCAGAAATAACATTTATCAGATGCGAAATTCCACCAAGACTGGGTATCAAAGCACGTCAAATGTTTATTATGTTTATAATATTAGGTATTAGTAGTAGTATTTTTTAATGTCTTCTCTTACAGTGCACATGCATATACATTTTGAAATGAACTGTAAATATTCCACTCAAAATGCATTCTAGTGCCCCATCGAGAGATGATGGATAATGCAGAATTGTTTTAGAATACTTTTTTTTTTATACTGTATATAATATCTATTTTCTGCAAAAGAAAAAAACAAGGGGGTTTAAATTTTGCAGTATTTTATTATCATTTCAGGTGAAATATTTTCAAAAGCATACCTGCCTGCATTGTATCCTCATCAATGTACCCAGAAGACTCTGCCCTTGTTATGAGTAACATTTTAAAAGTTACTTCTGTTGTTGTTCTTTTTTGCAGTACAGTGGGATAATGTGATTATTTTTTCTCTACTCATTTGGTAGGGGTTATATGTCACCCCCAAATTAAAAAAGATGAGAGAATTATGTTTTTTAATACAATTAGAAAGCCTATTTTTTAGGCTATTCATTTTTTTTTTTTTTTTTTTACATTGTGACATTATGATGAGTGAAGCTCATTCTTTTCTAGTTATTATAATGTTAAAAAATAATGAGAAATACAAGCAAAAGAAAACATACAGGCACACTGTGATAGTAAGAAAAGGGGTCAAAATATGCTTAGATGAATTAAAATAATGTCATAGAGCAAAAAAATCTTAATGATCCTAAAAATAGGATTAATTTTATTCATGCAAAATTTTAGTTAGCATTTTTCTACTGTTGATTTTAGGGTGAAATATGACCTACACATTCAGATTCATTCAAGGGTGTGTAGAAAATAGTATTTCTCACTTCTTTCTGAGTGATGTCTGTTTAACATGGCAGGAGGAAGAAAATAGCAACTCTGGCGTCTTGCATGTTTAATGCCAGAAGAGAGATCTGTCAAAACTCTCAATGTAATGACGCTCCGGTTAAACTCATTTGAATAACACGCCGTGACTCAGAAAGAGGGGAAAAGGGTTCGAATCTGTCAGCTGTGATCTGTTTGAGTGGATATGTATGTATGGATGTTTGACAAACTGTTTTTAATT
>NC_056611.1:552518-554797 GCF_018340385.1 Cyprinus carpio
CACACACGAACGACACACACACGTGTATATAGTAATAAGCATTTATATAATTTTTTGTGTTTGGTCAAATGGAGAAAAAAAAAAAACGATTTACTTATAATGTGATAATGTGAAAAAAAAAATAATTTGCTATGTGATGTGTAATATATTTTATATATTTTATATATATTTTATTTGTTTTATGTGTTATGATTTTATTTAATGTTTATTTTATTTTTTATCAGTGTTTTAATGTAAAATGTAATATTTAATATAATGTAATTTGTATGTATGTTAATATAAAAAAGTATGATCAAAATTTTAAAGTAATTCTTGTAGATGTTTGATTTTGATTCTCTTTTTGTCTGAAGCTGGACATCATGGAGCCGAAGGTGCCAGACGACATTTACAAAACCCACCTGGAGAACAACCGCAGTTCCCCTTCAGATCCTGTGAAGTGTGTGTCGGTGTTTACTGTGTTCACTGGACCGTGTTCCCTTCCTCAGGCTTCGCAGCAGCTGCTCACAGGTGGACTCCGGCCAAGATGAACCTGGCCTCCTCCCCTTCAAGCCAACTAAGCTTCGTCTAACGCCAAGTGCTCGACAGGACAAGCTGGCTCACGGAGGACGCGGAACAAGTGGCTGTACAAGAACAAGGACCACCGGTGAGAGCAGGGCCGCCTCTGGGCAGGGTGTGACATTAATCTGATGGTGGTGTGTGATCTGAGGTGTGTGTTGGTTGCAGGCATGCCGAGCGCAGCGGGCGCCTCTGTGGGATGATTCTGCTGTGGGATCGCGGACGGGCGGTCTGACACACAGATCGATAAATACCTCTATTCATCCGAAGACTACATCAAGGTGCAGATCCACACTCATTAGTGTGCTCACTTCAGAGGCTGCATGATCTGGGGTGGGGGGGGGGTCTAATTGGAATTAAAAATAGCTATTTTTGTTATTATTTGTGACAAGGGAGCACAAAAGCAGTCTTAAGTTGTTGGGTATACACAAAACACATCAGGGCTGGTCAAAGGTATCAACATTTCTTTTATGCCCGAGAAAATCATTAGGATGTAAGCAAAGATCATGTTCCATGAAGATATTTGTAAGCTTCCTTTCTGTAAATGGTGCTATTAAAAGGCTTGGTGCAGATTGGTAATATGCATTGCTAAGAACTTCATTTGAACAACTTTAAAGATGATTTTCTCAATATTTAGATATTTTTTTTTTTGCACCCTCAGATTCCAGATTTTCAAATAGTTGTATCTCAGCCAAATATTTTCCGATCATAACAAACATTAATGCAAAGATTATTTATTCAACTATCAGATGATGTATAACTCTCAATTTTGAAAAGTTGACCCTCGTGACCAGGTCCAGGTTCACACACACACACACACACACATACATACACACATACATCACACATACATGGGACAAAGATGTACAAAAGTGATTTTGTGTCCATAGAAAGCACATTAAATGTAAGTACAAAGTGTCCACTTTTTAAGGTTTCAGATAGTTTTTTGGAGAATAAAAAATGTCAACATTTGGTTGAAATACATATTACTTTGTCATTCCAGTGTAACACAATGGTATGTCTGCAAAAATTCCAACAACATGTTTATTCTGATCGTGTACATATTAAAATATCTAAAAGAATAATGGAGCAGGCACAATTTTATTGTGTTTTAAATTAGTAAAAAATTCTTACTTACTTACTGACAAATGGGCAAAACCTAGGATAGTGGCCTAATGTTAAAAATGTAAAATTACAACTCATTAGTGCATTTGGGGTGAAAGTAATTAGTCTTTTAATATGTCATAAATTGATTTTTGTTGTAAATATGCCTGATCTAGGGATTGTTACACTGAATGAACATTTAACTGGAGTGTCTTCTGTAAACCAGGGGAATGTATGATATTTATTTTTTTGCTCAAGAAAAACAAAAAACAAAATTGCAATTAAATAAAACAGAAAACTTTTTGCATTTTTGGGGGAAAAACTACAACAGTTTAAGCAGTATTACTTTTTTATGCTTCCTTTTAGATCTTTTGACCCACATACATATATATAATATGACTTTAGAATAATAATAATAATTTTTGTTGTTGTTATTATTATTAATGCAAATGTTACACAAAAAATAAATATTACTGTTGTAATATTTCACTGAAAAGTAAAGATAATATAACTTGAAACATAATGTAATAATAATTATTATATTATGTTTAGTTTTGTTTATTTTTCTTTTAATATATTGTTATAATAATTATTATATTATGTTTCAATTTATATAATTT
>NC_056611.1:555797-557000 GCF_018340385.1 Cyprinus carpio
ATTATTTTGGCGTGCCACCCCAAGATTTACTGTAGCCTTGTCTGGCCACTGCACCTACTGTGAGTGTGAGGAAAATGTAGCGTTTCTCACCTAAATCTTATACTCTGTTCATTATCCCACAGTTCCTAAGAAATCACATGATTGCACTTATTTGTTTTCCTGCATTTGGACCTTTTTTAAAAATACTACTTAATGAAAATTCTTTAATTCCTAAGGATTGTAATTCATCTTTAAGATGACCGCTTTCTCTTTCATATGCTGTACCGTCCTTTAGGTTGTAACAAATATGACGGAGTACCTCCAGCAGGCTGAAGCATCAAGACCTTACCCTTATGCCCTGTCACTTGAAAATGGACACATTGACTCCCAGGCATCTGTCATCATCGCAGAAGAAGTTTGGAGCAAAGCACTCTCATTAGGGCAGTAGATGTATGCTTCAAATCATTTTATGTTTTTGATGTAAATTTTTACACTTTGCACTACATTCTTGCAAGTAGATGATAAGAGGTTCTTTGAACAAACAGTGGTTCAAGTGCATGAGGTAGCATTTTAGTTTTAACTTTATTTACACATGAGATTTACATGAGATGCACTTTTTTTGTATAAACAACTGTTTTATTGCTTGAGGAAGAGTATTACTTTATGTGCACATACTGATGATTATCAATGACATTTCTGTGTAGAAATGTAGTCTAAAAACATTACTGCTTTGTAACAAACAGAAACAAATTTAGAAATTTAGAATTTAAATTTCATGTGCATATGGATTAAAAATAATGTGAGTTATTTGTATAAAAATGAGTTTTTTTTGGCATTTTAATTTCATGTGCATATGGATTAAAAAAAAATATATAAATTATTTCTTAAAAAATGTTTTACTAACCTTGAGGTTCTTTGGAGTTTTGGTTGACGTAAAGTGTAATTACACAAGAGTAATGTCCTTAATGTCCTGAAGCAGACAGACTGGCTAAACCGACCGTCTGCTAGCCGCCTCACGTCACAGAAGTCAGTTAATTCTCAGCACATAGAGACTCTTTCACCTAGATATCACAATACAGAGACTGTGTCTGTTCCCCGAACTAGAAAGTACAAAAAACGTCCAAACCAATTTAAGAGTAACAATTTAATTGAGGTTCAACAGATGCAATATGGATAAACAAATGATAAAACTTGGTTTATTGAATATCAGGTCCCTTTCTACGC
>NC_056611.1:557062-561821 GCF_018340385.1 Cyprinus carpio
AACGAGGAGTCAGAGACATTCGGGATCATGTGCAATGTTTATTATGAACTCGTAGTGACAACAGGCAGGGTTCAGGACAACAAGCATCAGAGATTTCAGAGACAGTCAATATCAAGGTCGATTACCAGGCTTGAATCGGGGCAGGCGGCACACAGTAGAACAGATCGTAGACACAGCAGAGGGTCAGTAAGTGGCAGGCGGCAGAGGAATCGTCAGAATCAGAACAGTTCAAGGTAATACACAGAGAGCAGACAGGGATAAACGCTCAGAATTGCAAGACGGGCTAAACAAGACTTCGCAACGAGTGAGTGTTTAGCTTCAGCTTATATAGGGCGTAGAATGAGGAACACCTGGTGGTGATTAGTCCGAGGTACGGGTGCCGCTGGGTAATGTAGTCCATGAGAATGTCAGTAACTCAGGTGAAGGTGCCCTCCCGGTGGCCGTCGGAGAGAGCCACAGAGGCCTGGGTCGTAACAGTATATTAGACCCTTTCCATCTAAGCTCCTAAAGAGGTGGGCTTCAAGAAGTCATAGATCCTCTTCTGACTATTATTTATTCCTCATTGTGTCATTAGGATTTGTACACCAAAACCCTCAAACTGGCTGTTATGAAGCCTCTCATCAAAAAAGACACAAATTGACCCCAAAAGAACTAGTTAATTATAGACCGATCTCGAATCTCCCTTTTCCTGTCCAAGATTACTAGAAAAAAAAAAGTAGTATCCTCACAATTATATTCCTTCTTTAGAGAAAAATGGTATCTGTGAGGACGTTTCCAGTCAGGATTTAGACCTGTCATAGTACGGAGACTGCTCTCCTTAGAGTTACAAATGACCTGCTCTTTATCATCTGATTGTGGTTGTATCTCTCTATTAATGTGCTATGGATCTTAGTGCTGTGTTCGACACTATTGACCACAACATTCTTTTGCATAGGCTAGAACACTTTGTTGGCATTAATGGAAGTGCATTAGCATGGTTTAAATCATACTTAAATGACCACCATCAATTCATAGCAGTGAATGAAGAGGTATCATATCGATCACAAGTGCAGTATGGAGTACCTCAAGGCTCAGTACTAGGGCCGTCACTCTTCACGCTTTACATGTTACCCTTGGGAGATATCATCAGGAAACACAGTGTGTTAGCTTTCACTGTTATGCTGATGATACTCAGCTTTATATTTCTTCGCGGCCCGGCGAAACATACCAATTTGAGAAACTAACGGAATGCATAAACGATATAAAAAACTGGATGACGAGTAATTTCCTATTGTTAAATTCTGAAAAAACAGAGGTGTTAATTATAGGGCCTAAAAACTCTGCATATAATAACCTAGAACGCTGTCTAAGACATGATGGCTGCTCTGTCAATTCTTCATCATCAGTTAGGAACCTAGGTGTGCTACTTGATAGCAATCTTTCCTTAGAAAGCCACGTTTCTAGCATTTGTAAAACTGCATTTTTCCATCTCAAAAATATATCTAAATTATGGCCTATGCTCTCAATGTCAAATGCAGAAATGTTAATCCATGCGTTTATGACCTCAAGGTTAGATTGTTGTAATGCTTTATTGGGTGGTTGTTCTGCACGCTTAGTAAACAAAGTACAGTTAGTCCAAAATGCAGCAGCTAGAGTTCTTACTAGAACCAGGAAGTATGAACATATATTAGCCCAGTCCTGTCAACACTGCACTGGCTCCCTATCAAACATCGTATAGATTTTAAAATCTTGCTTATTACTTATAAAGCCCTGAATGGTTTAGCCACCTCAGTATTTGAATGAGCTCTTGTTACATTATAATCCTCCACGTCGCTGCATTCTCAAAACACAGGCAATTTGATAATACCTAGAATATCAAAATCAACTGCGGTGGCAGATCCTTTTCCCTATTTAGACGCCTAAACTCTGGAATAACCTACCTAACATTGTTTGGGAGGCCAGACACACTCTTGCAGTTTAAATCTAGATTAAAGACCCATTTCTTTAACCTGGTTTACACATAACACACTAATATGCTTTCTGATATCCAAATCCGTTAAAGGATTTTTTAGGCTGAATTAATTAGGTAAACCGGAAACCGGGAACACTTCCCATAACACCTGACGTACTTGCTACATCATTAAAAGAATGGCATCTACGCTAATATTAGTCTGTTTCTCTCTTATTCCGAGGTCACCGTAGCCACCAGATCCAGTCTGTATCCAGATCAGAGGGTCACTGCAGTCACCCGGATCCAGTACATAGTCCAGACAAGATGGTAGATCAGCACCTAGAAAGGACCTATACAGCCCTTAAAGACAGCGGAGACCAGGACAAACTAGAGCCCCAGATACAGATCCCCCGGTAAAGACCTTGTCTCAGACGACCACCGGGACAAGACCACAGGAAACAGATGAATCTTCTGCACAATCTGACTTTGCTGCAGCCTGGAATTTAACTGCTGGTTTCGTCTTCTGGTCAGAGGAGAACTGGACCCCCGACTGAGCCTGGTTTCTCCCAAGGTTTTTTCTCCATTCTGTCACCGATGGAGTTTTGGTTTTTTGCCGCTGTTGCCGCCTATTGCTTGCTTAGTTGGGGACATGTCATTTACGAGTGATATCGTTGACTTGATTGCAAATGATTGCACAGATACTATTTAAACTGAACTGAGATGATGACATCACTTAATTCAATGATGAACTGCCTCTAACTGTCATTTTGCTTTATGACACACTGTTTATCCTAATTAATGTTGTTCAGTTGGTTTGACACAATCTTTTTTGTTTTAAAGCGCTATATAAATAAAGATGTCTTGACTAGACAATCATCAAACCTTAAAGGGTTAGTTCACCCAAAAATGGAAATTATGTCATTAATGACTCACCCTCATGTTGTTCCAAACCCGTAAGACCTCTGTTCATCTTCGAGAACACAGTTTAAGATATTTTAGATTTTGTCCAAGAGCTTTCTGACCCTCCATTGAAAATGTATGTACAGTATACTGTCCATGAGAGGTCGACCTTTATTTCGGTCGGCCGATATATTGGGCCGATATTTGTAATTTTTTAATATATCAGCATCGGCCGATATCCGTGTTTAGTAGCGCCGATTTAAATTCAGGCACGTCGGCGGGCAGCCCGTGTTATTAGTGCGGTGGAAAGTGCTGCTGCCGCATGTGAAGGACCCCAAGCCAAAACTTTTGGAAGATTCAACACACAGTCCTGGGAGATAAAGGTAGTCAGAGAATTTCACTCTGTAAATGGGGTGGAGAAGGTGGCAGCTCTCACAAACACTGCAGCGTGATTGAGGGCTCCGTTACTCCGCCCCGCTCACAGACCAAGCACCGTGCTCGGAGAGACAGCTGTCCTGGAGCAGTGCAGAACGGGTGAATGACATTTTGTTCGTAAGCATGGTATTTGATGCAGACAATAGCCAGGTTTCCATCCAACTCATTTGCATTAGGGATGTCAATATTTGATCATTTCCACGATCGATCGTCGTTTAAATTAACAATCAATGAATAAGCTTAATACTGCAAAATGCGTCTGCGCATGTGGCTGTGCTGCGCAGTCAGTGAACCGCTTTTTTCACATTAAACATTTTATGCAAGTATTATGACCAGTACTTTATTTGATCCTGTTCTGCAAAATGTTCGATTTTGAATTTTTGCATTCCGGTAGGCCTATTTGTTTTAAAATATGTTTTAAATTTGTTTTAAATTTACAGTGCATTTGATCGTGACAGTGGGTGCATGCGTCCAGACGAGGACGAGCGAGCACGGGTTTGGCTAGATGTATTTGGAGGTTATTGCTCACGTCTCGTTCTGCACATATCCAAATGTTTCCATATTCGCAATGTAGCTGAATGTTAAACTAATATTATTTTTTTTTTTTTTTAATGTAAACTACTAGACGAAAAAGATCAATCCTCTTCACATGAGCAAAAAACATCCTTGGCATAAACAGCAGAGTGGATACGGTTATACTATGGTCTATTTAAACTGACCAGTGTAACCTTTTATATGTTTGGTTGACTGTACTTAATCTTAATAATGAACAGGACTGCGATGTAAGTTTGAAGTTAGAATGCACTTTAGAGTTCTGTGTCATTTATACCAAACACAAATGTTGCTGGTTGCTAGTGTGGTTTGCAGCACAACTATTATTTATTTTTTATATATATTATTTTTTATATTTTTTTCAGTTTAATTGATTTTTATTTATAAAATTTTATTTCTTTTATTTAAATGTATATTTAAGTTTACATTTATGTTCCAACAAACTTAAAAAAAATGCTGCTTGATAAATGCTCTAAAACTTTTATGTAAATGATTGACTTTATATATAAAAAAAACCTTCCGGTTGAAAGGGCACGCTGGCGCGTTTGGCTGCCGCTCCTCTCTCCCGTTTATTTTTAGTAGTTTCTTTCTATGAGCCAGTGAATACAATCTGTGTCTTTTTATTCTTCCGTGATGTGGAATCATGCTTCACATGCTGGATTACTGCTTTTATCTCTGAGTACGGTTTACTGGAATATACTCTTCTGTTGCCTGGCCCAGGACGTACACTGTTTACACCGCTGTGAGGCTGCTGTCGGTGTGGACCCTCCCCGAATGGCTCTCAGGTACACTGCTCACCAGTTGTTCAACCTGAACGGACATTTAGAAATGGCGAATGACATACGTGCTCTATGCTATAATGTTGGAATACTGCGACCTAAGCGTTACATACATCGCTCGTCAAGGCGTAGTTTTTTATGCTCAACATCTAAACCTGTCGCT